>NW_028243630.1:0-246044 GCF_964263255.1 Lissotriton vulgaris
CATGAATGTGCTTACTGTACATGTTATTGTGCCAGAAAGTCGTTGGATGTGTAAGTATGAAACGCATTTATGTGGCTTACTTGCTAGGTAATACCTAATAGGTAAACATTAGTACGGTGGGAGGTAAACAGAAGGGCTAAGTTCCATATTTAACATGAATTTGGGTTTGTTTCTATGATAGTTCCAAAAGTGGACTCTGAGGCCTAGTGAAAACATGGCTGCTCTGGTAAACTGCGAGCAAGTGCCGGACTGCACACGCGCACCCAAAGCCTGCAAGTGAGAGTGAACTGCCTGTGCTCGGATGGGAAGTTCAAGGCTATTGTGCCCTGGAAGTCCAGATGGTTGCCAAAACATGAACATTCCAGTGTTCTAAACGTGGGAAAGAAACGTGAAGTTACCAGTCAAGGAAGTGACTAGGCCAAAGGGGGAACATCACTTACAACGCATTTTTTACAACGCATTATTACCATTACATCGCAACCATTACAACGCATACCATTACAACGCATTGCGCTGGGGGGCACTCTAGGATAGGGAATATATTTAATTTACTATCCAACACCTTCCCTGCTATCCACAGGGACTGGAGTTGGAATAGTAAATTAAATAATTCACTATCCAGCGCCTAAAAGCATTATGCGTTGTAATGGACTGCGTGGTAAAAACCGCGTTGTAAAGGCATGCGATGTAAAAGCATGCGTTGTAGTGACACCAATCCAGGCCAAAGACTGTCCTAAACAATACCCTTTTATTAAATTGCGGATTCACCGTGAATATGATGTTGCAACAGTGAGAAGATGCTCACCCATCCCAAATTTGTCCAATCAGAACCCGAGTTGGTGATGTTAGATACTTTTTAGATAGATTAAGTTAGGAAATTAGTGTATAAAAACCCCTGATTTTTTTTTAGAGAGCTGTTTTGATTTCATCTCGAAGTGCTGTTGGATTGCAGATCGATTCCTGGATGTAAGATACTTTGATTTATTTCTTGTTTGCAGGACCGAAGGATAAGATGAGGGCATTAGTTAGGGATGTTAGGAGATAATGAATTTGGAACTATCTATTCTTTGCTAAACTTTCAACTGATTTATAAAATAAATGACTATTTTCCGAGCTTTAAATAAAATGATTATTCTGAATTAAAGTACAAGATTTTTACAGAATAAAGAATTAATTAATGCCTTAATGTCAGACATATTACAAGTTTGCATTTAATAAAATTAGGAAAATGGAATATTAAAGCTGGTCATGTAATTTTTCTTATGCCTGATTTTCTTTCTAGCAGATCCATTGCCACTATGGTGGTGTGTCTGAATAAAATTCATTGTTTGTTAAAACAATGATAAATTGCTTAAACTATAGATGTAAATAATAAATAGTTAAATGAGGCAGAGAAAGTGTGCAGTGTTATGGGCCCCACTGGAGAATAAATGTGCATCCAGAGGTTTCAGGGAAATGGTGATGCTGATTTAAAATGTATTTTTGGAGTTACACTGTAGCAGTTATTATCTTGGTAGCAGAGTAGTGGTTGCTAACGAAATTAGCTAGGGTTATTTATAAAGTACTATATAGAATTTAATGTAAAAAAGTATGAACTAACATCTGTTGGGTTCGTATTACATTATATGTAGTACTGCAAAGGCTTCCAAGTGTTGTCTGAAGCTAGTGCCTCTGTCTGCAGGCAGAGAAAGTGTGGCAAGTAAAGTCGCACAGTGCATTGGTCTGTTTCAAAGAAGTAGTATCGTCGTATACTGCGGTGATATTGTCACATATCACTGTTTAGGGACATTAGTTGTGAAAGTATAAATGTATAGCGAGGACAGTCTATAAAATTTTAGCCTTCAAGTATGGGATCATTGCGTATCCTAACTAAAACTTATTGCTGGGAGAGTAGTAGGACTTAACTTGAGCTTGATAGAAGGGTAAAGGAGTTGCGTCTACTTTACTAACGATAGAGAAATTCTGTGGTGGGCTAGAGGTAAGTGCTGCCTACTGGAAATGCAGAATTACAGTATGTATGAATAGGGATTTCTGTGTGAAAGTGTGTAAATGAAATAGCAATATGTGTTCTTGTGAAACTCTGGGTTAGACTCTAAGGAGTTGGAAAATATCTCTGTATATGTTTTTCCTGGAGAAACGGGCTCGTTATTGCCTGATAGAAGGGTAAGGTAGAGGGTAGTGCTACTTTATCGATGAGTCTAAAATTCTGTGGAGATAAGCGTCGTCTACTCCACATACAGAATACTTGTGTGATTGAGGAAATTCTATCACTTTATTTAGCAAAACAAGGCAAATGGTATTGTTTTCTGTAAGTTACTAACTGATTTTGTAAAATATCTTGTAAATACGGCTTCTTGAAAAAGTCCTGTAAAGGATGGGTCAGTCAGCGCTGCAGAAGCCGGAGCGCCGGTGACGTCAAAAGTGTCGCGCAAGAATTGATCCTTGTGACCAAGACAGGGAAAGGGCTGATTGGTGCATCACGAAAAGCAGCAGAAGCTATTGGTTGAGCACTGCAGTGACGTATCTTGTTCTAATTGGTACGTTAGTGTGAACCGCGCCGTGATAGGTTGGTGTTACCAAACAGCAATAGAGTAGTACGCAATCTTTTGATAGCAGGAAATTTACTGAAAATGGCTTACTATTATTATGACGGACACAAGAAGAAACCTTCATGGTTTAAAAATTTGAAAAACATGTTTGTAAAAGACAAAGAGGTAGTTACGAGGGAGGGAAAAACACTTCCTTCGCCAAAAACGCCTGCTTCCTATATGATGTCAAAATATGTGCGTTTGATGGAGAATTGGGTACAGTATACCAAGGATGATGGTGTGTTAGCTTTTCCAGAAGGAGGATCTTTTGACTTGGCAGTTTTGAGAAATTTGAGAGACAAGATGATGCAGCTTGAACCGAGACCTAGACCGACTCAATTTGAGGCACTGGTCGAATGGGAAGATGAGATGCATGAAATGGAGAGCGAGAGGTTAAGCAGGCATATAAGACCAAGAGGTAGAGGTCGAGATTTATGAGGAGAAACACATGAGAGTAGAATCCGTAAATGGAGAAACGGTAACATGTGTGAAGGCATGTATCCAGTTACATTAATGGATGAATATGAGGGACGGACATGCACAGAAAAGAAAAAGAATGTGGAGATAGGGAACCAAAGTTATGGTGAAAGCGAACCAGAGGATGCTGTACTGGAGGAAATATTAAAAAAGAGACCGCCACCATATCAACCAGGTTCTTTATGGACTACCCCGAATGCTCCAATAGCAGATGAGAGAATTAGTGAAACTCCGAGACAACCATCACATTTCCGAGAGTTCACTGAAAGAGTAGAAACAAGATATATTCCAAGTACACCGATTGGGGAGGTTAGAATTACAGGTACTCCTGTACAAATAAATGACTCGCTCAAAACTGTGCTAAATACTGAAAAACAAAATAATGTACAACCAGATATTTCTGATTATGAACGTTCTGCACATGAATTGATCCAAAATCTTACAAAAAACATGGAAGCAGTAACTGTCCCGGTACCAATAGGGCCTGTAATACCAGTGTTTGAGAATCAAAGAATAAAAGAGCCAAGCATGACAATTCCATTGCAACAGAGTTTACAGAAAGTAAAAGAAAATATTTATCCTGATATGTCAGAAATAAAGCGGAATACCAATGTGAATCCACCTGAGTTGACTTTTAATCAGAATTTGTCATACAGATACCCGACTGGAGCAAAATCTGACTCTGCAACACCAGAGAAAAGTGTAGATAAAATAGATTTAACGCAAATGCCTGTAGTGAGGAATTTGACTAAAAATCTCCCTTTTTCCCTGGTGTCCCATCATGCTCCCTATCCACCCTGACATCGACCAGGCAAGCCGATCCTCCTACTTCAAGCACAAACTTCGTTGTACCCCCTCTTGCCTGCTCTCTTTCTCGTAAAGCTGACACATGCCAAGAATAATGTCCAGCTACCATGTAACCTACGGGTTTCCGTCCCGTTCGATATTTTCCCTTAGACAAGAACGGAGTCAGTCGGATGGGTGACTCGGAAAACCCCGCTCCCTAACTCTGTCACCGAACGAGCAGCTCTCGCTCGTCAATGATTTCCTAGTTTGCGAGGACAGCCACGGGTTGGGTTAACAACCAAGGGGAGACATAATCAAGCACACGAGACTGCCACGAAGAAGAATAGTTTACTACAGTCCATTCTCCCTCTTCCCCGCTGCACACACATACCATTGTGAGACATCACCGCCCTTGTGTACGAAGTAAAGAACGCACAATGCCTCGTCCTCTTTACCTTTCCGACAGAGATGACCCTGTAACAATGCCTCGATTCTCTGTCCTCTGATACCAGCAACTCTGTAACTTGCCACCACAATCGCCCCTATGCAATATGTTTGTTTATGTGTAAATGCTATTCAGGTTATTCTTTAAACGAGAACAAGTATGCTATGTCTTCTGTATGATTACATCATGAATGATTGAATCAAGTCTAAGGGAAACTCCTTCTTTTTGATTGTACTCATACTGTATAAAAGTGCTGATATGTTTCAAGCAAAGTAGACTACTCCTGAACCCGCTTGGTGAAGGAGCTCTCCCTTAACTCGAGTTCTGGAATAAAACCCTTTCAACTCGAAGACCACGGACTCTGCTCCTCATTTTTATGCATTACCATTTTCTTGGGTAATTATAGAAATTCCGAACGACGTAAATAACTAGCTTTTTATTTACCACATTAATTGGCGCCTGAACAGGCACGCTCCCTCTTCCCTACGCGCCCGGGATGTAAGTCGGGTCCTTGTCCCTTCCATACTTTCGACGGACTTCGAATGCACAACAGCGGGGTGTTCCCGCTAACTCCCTCGAGACGAGGAGGAGGCGGACTGAGACTGATCATCCACAGGAGGCGGTGAAGAAGATAGCGGAGCATCCCAACCCAGAGCCTGACCAGTGAGAGTGCCGAGTCTGAGGTCTTTGGAGCCCCGAATTCCTGCGCAAGCGTCAAGAGTCCGATGACCAGGTCTTTAAGTTTTGCTTCTTGGTGAGTACCACTGAGATAGTATAAAGACGGGTTCCATTTTTGGAAAACGGTAAAGACGTGTTTCATTCGTGAATCCGGTACCGTTGCACTATATTCTAGTGTATAAAGTGTTCGTTTTGTTTTTGTATATTCCAAGTCTTTTAAATCGTAATTTGTTGAGTTTAAGAATGCCTCTGTTTTCCAAATTACGTGCAATTGGCACCAAAAAGAATCTGTTAGAAAAACCAGTTAAAGTCCCGCCTAGGGACACTCCTGGATATTTCATGTACAACAAGCATGGATTGAGTGCCATATTATTTTTAGACCTTTGGGTAGACTATACCGAGAAATTAGAGATGGCGTATAGGTGGCCTGCCACAGGTACATGGCATATAGAATGCATTATGAAAGTGGAGGAAGAGTTATGGAAAAGAAAGGCGAGGCCCTCACAGACAGAAGCCATTGAGTTATGGCGTAAGGAAGCGCATAGGAGGGCCCAGAAAGAACTAGCGAAAGTCGAGAAAAGTAAGAGAATGTCGGAACAGGCTAAAGAAAAGCAATTACAGGAAGAGGTGAGAAAGTCCTAGCTGAACAGGTAGAGAGAGAGAGAAACGCCCTTGTTACTGGTATTTATCCCGTTTTGTCTGAAGAAATTGTAGAAGAACCCCCCAAGTCCCCAGTGAAAGTAATTCCCACTGCTCCCAAAAATTTCCTCCCTGCCTATCTGTCCGAACCACCCCCGCTTATGTAAACATGCCTAGAACACGCCCGTCCATACGTGCTCCTGAACTAGTAGCCGGTGGTTCTACCTCTGATTTAGGAGTGTCCGGGAACGGGGCTGAGGATAAAGACGATGTCCCGTCTCTTGAGTGTCCTTACGACCCCGAACCCGGTAGTGGCCCAATGGCCACGATATCAGAGAGATTAAGACTAGCCGTGGGTCAACTCCAAAAGGTCCCTGATATAACGAAGCATTTGGATAGAGTTTACGAATTCATACGGACAGGTGAAGGTCCGGATACTCTGGTCCAGGTCATGAAGAACAGAAAAGTTCCCATCAGAGGACTGCTCCTGCGGTTCATCATAAATTGTCTTATCCGGGAACTAGACCCGGGTAATGGAAGCGTAGACTCCAAGTTAATAGATCTTAGCGATCAGATACACCGAGGAGCACACGATCTGGGACATCAGATTGACAAAATAACTAAAAGACTAGTAAAGAAAATTGTCACTATTCACTCTGAGAAAGTCACACAGGAGGACGACTCAGAGGAAGATGATAGTCCGACACTAGATAAAATGAATTTCCTGGGTGTAGCGCAACATTGCCCTGGCTCCAAGTGGCAAACCCCACGAATGTCGCTGAAAATTAAAAGATTAGATCCTTCTTCGGAAGATCTTTTTCAGTCCACAGAAAGAGCCCTAGACGAATGGATGGACAATGAGCCTCCCCTTACACAGCAAGAAAAAGAATTGGCCCGGTCTGCCACCCACTGGATATCACAGCACTGAGTGTATAGCCCAGATATAGTAGCGCAAATGTTCTTGGCTCTCCCCCGAGCAGAACAACGACTAGCAGGTATTTATATGGTCCAAAACCTGGCTACCTTATATGAGAATAACTCCCACCGACCAGACAAGCTATACAAATTGTTACAGGAAGTAGTGACAGATAGATGGAGGTCTCGGGGACCGGAATTGATCAACACCATTCTGGACCTGCGCCTCCGTTTCCTGCAACTTACCTTAGCCTCCTCAGATCATGAACCTTACGGTATAGGCCAATATCCTTTACTAGAAGTCCACCCCATACCCCAGCCAGATGGTACACTGCAACGAATACATGTGTATACTCCCCTCACCAAGTTAGAGATAATGGAAATGAAAAAGATGGTGCCCTCTCTTGAAAAAGACCCCGGAGGATTCCATAGGGAACTGAAAGATATCCTCCAAATGGGTAGTTTTACATATCCAGAAATAATAATACTCCTTAAAGTAATTCTACCTACAGGCATATTTGACAAGTTGAAGGAAAAAGATTGGGAGGTGGGTGGTAAAAAGATCACGTGGACTGCCCTAGAACAAGAAGAGACAGACAGAAAACCAGGTGAAGGTTTTGGTGAGCGCGTAAGAGAACTGCCCAGTCTCCTCATACAGGTCTTGCCTCTGTTGTTAACAACGAAAAAGGAAGATTGGGATGCCATTTCTGCCTGTAAACAAAAACCAGACGAGGATACAGGTGATTACTACACCAGATTAGAGTAATGTTTTTCTATAAATAGTGGTCTTGCACATAGCAGACCACTCATCTTTTTGTGTCCAAATTGGTGAACAATGCCTTACCTTCCATCAGGAATAGAGTGTTGAAAGTTGAGAGTACCTTGCAAGCAAATAGTCCTTCACAAATGTTACAGATGTTACAGTACCACCACAACAGAATAAGGGAAGAACAGGAACAGGAAAAGAAAAGGGTAAAAGACACAAAAATGAAGGTACTGGCCACACAGACGGCACCAGTAAATACAGGCCCCAAAGGTAATGTGGGGGCCAAAAAAGGCACTTGCAACTACTGCAAACAGCAGGGCCATTTTGTGAAAGAATGTCCAGTTCTGAAACATAACATAGCGACAGGAAGGACGAAAGAACGACCACATACTCCTAGACCAGGTAACACTCAGCAGCCTCAAACCATTACGCCGCCACAGGTTCAGAAGCCCGCTACTGCTACCACACAGATGTACCAGTACGCCCAATCAGATTACCCCGAGTTTGAACTGTGTGCATGAGACAGCCTTGAGAGAGAAAGTGACTTGCCCCTTATTCCAGTTCCAGTAGATCAGAAAGGTCCATATGTACAAGCTCACTTACTGGGACAAGACAGAAAATTCCTCATAGACACGGGGGCGAGTAGGACAACCATAAGTCATAAGGAAGTCCCAGAGGTTAATCTCTCTGGCTCACATAATATATCTCTGGGCTTTTCAGGAAAACCAATCATAAACAAAGTATCTGAACAAGTCTCTTTAGGAGTGGGTCCTCTGACACGTACTACTGATTTGGTCCTTACAGAAACGTGCCCAGAGAATTTACTAGGTATCAAGACACTCAAAGAACTAGGAGCAGTAATATGCTGTTCACTGGAAGGAGTAAAATTGTTCCTACGAGATTTCAAAGGACATTTCACAGTCAAAGAATTCGACCCCAGACTAAAAGACATCCCACAACATTTATGGGCAAAAAGCTCGACTGATGTCGGTTACATGGACATCACCCCACATCAAGTCACACTCAAGAAGGGTGTAGTCTTACCCCGTATACGACAATATAGGATTCCACCCGAGGCTGAACAAGCCTTACTAAAAATAATCCAAGAACTCATAGAACATGGAGTGGTGATAGAGACGGATTCAAATGTTTGCAATTCTCCAGTTCTTCCGGTCCTCAAAAGGACTGACCCTCAGGCACCCCCGGTCTACCGACTGGTGGTTGATCTCCAAGAACTGAACAAATGTGTGATCCCACAATATCCGGTGGTCCTAGATATTTCTTCACTATTGACTGCCATAGATCCCGAAGCTGCATTTTTCACAGTCATCGACTTGAAGAATGCGTTTTTCAGCATTCCTATACATCCCGACAGTCAATATCTGTTCGGATTCAGTTTAAAAGGACGAAGCTTCAGGTTTACTAGAGCTCCCCAAGGCTTTACAGAAAGTCCAAGCATCTACAGCCAAGCACTAAAAAGACAACTTGACAGTATCAATATGCCTGCCAACACAGCACTGATACAGTACGTAGATGACATCCTTGTCACTGCAAGGACAGAACCAGAATGTGAAAAAGCATCTCTCACAGTCCTACATTTCCTGACAAAGGTCACAAGGTGTCTCCCTCAAAATTACAGTTCTGTGCACAGCAAGCGGCTTACTTAGGACATTTGCTGTCGAAAGAGGGTAGGCAACTAACACAAGAACGAATCCAACTGATTTCGACAATTTCACAGCCAAAGTCACAGAAAGAAGTCCGCGCATTCATTGATCTCACTTCATATTGCAGACAATGGATCCCTCAGTATGCCCACATAGTCAAGCCACTCATACAGTTAACCACAGTGGAAGCAGCCACTCATACAACTCTCCCTTGGACATCGGAACACTCCCAAGCATTTGAAGCTCTGAAACTAGCTCTGTGTCAAGCACCAGTTCTGGCCACCCCGAACTATAGCAAGCCTTTTACCCTGTTCGTGACAGACCATGACGGAACAGCACTATCCGTCCTCACACAAGACCAAGCAGGAAGAAACAGACCCTGTGCTTATTTTTCTAGCACATTGGACCCCGTAGCACAAGCTTTGCCTGCATGTCTGAAATCTGTTGTGGCTACAGCCCTGGCCATAAGACAAAGTGACTCAATAGTGCTAGGACATCCCCTGATAGTACAAGTACCACATGCTGTGGAAGTCCTTCTGAACAGAACTCAGACACAACACCTGACTGTAGCAAGACTGACAGGATACGAACTAACGCTCTTTCAGCCACACATAGAGATCAGACGATGCAATGTATTGAATCCTGCTACTCTTTTGCCCTCAAGCTCAGATTACACGACACAACATGACTGTGTGGAAATGATCGACGTGGTGACAAAACCAAGACAAGACCTAACAGATGTTGCACCCCTAGACCCTGATGTAACACTCTATGTGGATGGGTTGTGCACGAGGACAAGTGCTGGAGAGTTAGTGGCAGCCTATGCAGTAACAACGGACTGTAAAGTTATAGAGACCCAAAGAATTGACATTCTGACATTCTGTCAGCTCAAGCAGCAGAGCTCATCGCTCTGACACAGGCCTGCATATGGGCAAAACAATTGAAAGTGAACATCTATACCGATCCCCAATATGCATTCGGTGAGTTCACAATTTTGGAGTGTTGTGGCAGGAACGAGGTTTCCTTACCTCACATGGGGCCAAAATACAACATGGTCCCCTGATTCAAGCCTTACTAGATTCCATACACCTACCTACAGCCATAGCTATTCTGAAATGTAAAGCACATACCAAAGCTACAGACACCATATCCAAAGGAAATGACTTAGCGGACCGGACTGCTAAACAGACAGCCCAGAGTCCAGTGAACATATCAGACTCTCAGGTACTAACACAGACTGTCACTATGGTAGTGAGAGACCCCTTGAAAGATGTGCTAGACATACAGACACATGCCACCTCAGATGAAATAAAGAAATGGGCTGAATAAGGAGGGGTCCAGACAGATCAAGGTTGGATGGCCAAAAACTGAACAGTGTGGTTTCTCCCTGATTCAATGGTACAAGTCATAATTGACACAGCCCATAGCCCGCCCACCTAGGCGAGAAAGGTATGCTGGATAGTTTACGGAATATCTGGCTTAACAAACACCTGACATCTGCAGCCAAACAAAAAGTAAAAACTTGCATGATATGTTGCCAATTTAATCCTGGTAAAGGTGTATCAGTAGAACAAGGTGGATTCCAGCCTCCTGATCATCCCTTTGAAGTCCTCCAAATGTATTACAACCAGATGGACAGATGTAGAGGGAACAAATATGTGATAGTGGTAGTATGCACACTGACACGATGGACTGAAGCATATCCCGTCCCAGACTATGGTGCCCAGACAACCGCTAAGCAATTAGTGAGAGAATTCTTCCCCAGGTATGGGTTTCCAAGGGTCATTTATTCGGACAATGGACAGCCTTACTCCTCCAAATTGATGGAGGCTGTTTCTCTTTTGTTGGGATATTCCTGGAGATTCCATTGTGTCTGACACCCTCAAGCAGCAGGCCTAGTCGAGCGGCACAACCAGACTTTGAAAACAAAACTAGCCAAAGTAAAAAGGGATAGACTGGGTCACTGCCCTCCCGGTCGCTCTCTTTTATATGCGAATGGTGGCACATTCCCGGACGGGACTGTCCCCTTTCGAAGTAACATTCGGGAGACCTCCTAACATCTGGGGTGTCCGTTCTCCTATAAAACTGACTGACATTGATTCTAATATGTTGACAGATTACCTGGCTTCCTTGATGTCTGCACTCCAATCTTGTCGTTCACAGGTTACAGCAGCATTTCCAGACCTCACCACGCCTGGAGAACACGTCATCAGGCCAGGCGACTGGATATTGATCCGAAATTTCGATTGTACCAGCCCCCTGGAGAAGAGATGGACAGCTCCTAAGCTGGTCCTCCTAACTACGAGGACCGCCGTCAAAGTGGAAGGACGCAAAGGATGGCTCCACGCTAGCCACTGTCGGAAATTTTTTGGACCTACACCCACAGACACTGTGCCTTGTCCAACAGCTACCAACGCCCCGGATATAATTTCACCAATTCCAGAACTCACTCCTCAACAGGAATACCGATAGCGGCTGCGATCCCACCAAAAACAGACTAAAGACATTGCACCTGATCATAACGCACCGGTGGCTAATTAAGCCCAGGAACAAGCTCTTGGTGAAGCGGCTGCTGGGAGACGTTTTGATCTCGTGTTCAGAGACATCTTGATACTAAATACATAGACATCATGAGGAGAAATGACGCGGTGCGTCAATGGAAAAAGACTAATTATGTAAAATTACTGCATAGCAGGTTCTCGATTTTTCTGTTTACAATGTTACTTGTTTGCTGTGTAGCAGCCTGCCTGGGATGGATCTTATGTACAGTTTTCCCTCCACATTCTTCCACACTTGTAAAGAATACCACTATGCATTCCTATGTTGATCTTCCCCCACACCTCGAGGACAGAAGAAAGTAATTTATAAATAAAACATTCATTTCCACCCTCCATAAACACCAGCTCATAGTCAACAAGACCAACTGTTAAGTTTGTGGCTTGATGCCACATTCCGTACATAAGGAAATGCCCTTTTTCTCCCTCCCGTTTGGTTATTCAGGATCCGCCTATGCCTTAGCCATGATATTCTCTGCCTCCGTCAGAAACATTCCCCCGGCCAAATTGAAAAACGAAAGTAATTGGAACGAGGTAAAGACCAAAATAGTAAAGGCTGTTTTTAAAATGGTGGATCTCACTGTCACCTGGGGGAGGGCCGAAGATCACGAAAATATCAGTTACACACAGTTCCATGACATTGCTTCCTTCAGGGAAATGTTTTCCGTCGATCAAAGACGGACAGATCAAGGAGGTTGGGAAGTACCGCAAAACGGCCGGTTTTGCATAAGGGGGAAAGGAAAAGGGGAAGTAATGGGGAACAGCGAAGGTGATAGGACATACACACTGCCCGCTCCCGATTTTCTGACCATAGTAACTGCCCCAAACACCTATTTCATTTGTGGACCCCATGCACGCACCTGGTTGCCCCAAGGCTGGTCTGGAAAGTGCTACATCGCATTCCTATTACCACCGACTTACACAGCCCCCGCCAATTACCACCTGATTGACCCTCTGACCCAAGTTAGAAGACAACGAAGGGGGGTCATAGATGCAGAAGATACTACAGGACAAGAAGTAGGAGACTTCTTTAAAGGTTTTCTCCCTTTCTGGGGGCCTATGGCAAATAGTCGCCACATCCGGCAACTAACCCGTGTAGTTCAGGCCGCCATAGACGAAACAACTGGTGCCTTAAATAACATTACAGCTGAGGTCGCTGCAGACAGGCTCATGACACTACAGCACCGTGTAGTTTTAGATGTCCTGTTAGCCGACCGTGGTGGTGTGTGTAAGGTAATAGGGTCCAGTTGTTGTGTATTTATTCCAGACAACGCCCCATCAGTTTATTCTGCTATCTCCCGCCTTCATGTTCTATCCGACAAATTGGATATAGACACCGGCACATGGTCCCTGACCGGCTGGTTTTGGGACCTCCTGTCCACCTGGGGGTGGAAGGCACTAACAGTCCTGGGCCTCGTTTTGGCCACTATCTTCACCTGTTGCCTCTGTGTCCAGTGTGGCCCCGCCCTTTATGGACTGTGTGCCACTTCCTGTACTCCTCGTCCACGAAACAGAGGAAAGAAAAATGAAATTATCATGTTACAGGAACAAGTATACGATCTGATGAATATAGAAATTGATTAAGAATTTCTGTAATAGGGTTTCTATGGGACAAGGAGGGAATGTGGAATTTGACTAAAAAGCTCCCTTTTTCCCTGGTGTCCCATCATGCACCCTATCCACCCTGACATCAACCAGGCAAGCCGATCCTCCTACTATAAGCACAAACTCTGTTGTACCCCCTCTTGCCTGCTCTCTTTCTCGTAAAGCTGACACATGCCAAGAATAATGTCCAGCTACCATGTAACCTACGGGTTTCCGTCCCGTTCGATATTTTCCCTTAGACAAGAACGGAGTCAGTCGGATGGGTGACTCGGAAACCCCCCCTCCCTAACTCTGTCACCGAACGAGCAGCTCTCGCTCGTCAATGATTTCCTAGTTTGCTAGGACATCCATGGGTTGGGTTAACAACCAAGGGGAGACATAATCAAGCACAGGAGACTGCCATGAAGAAGAATAGTTTACTACAGTCCATTCTCCCTCTTCCCCGCTGCACACACATACCATTGTGAGACATCACCGCCCTTGTGTACGAAGTAAAGAACGCACAATGCTTGTCCTCTTTACCTTTCCGACAGAGATGACCCTGTAACAATGCCTCGATTCTCTGTCCTCAGATACCAGCAACTCTGTAACTTGCCACCACAATCGCCCCAATGCAATATGTTTGTTTATTCAGGTTATTCTTTAAACGAGAACAAGTATGCTATGTCTTCTGTATGATTACATCATGAATGATTGAATCAAGTCTAAGGGAAACTCCTTCTTTTTTATTGTACTCGTACTGTATAAAAGTGCTGATATGTTTCAAGCAAAGTAGACTACTCCTGAACCCGCTTGGTGAAGGAGCTCTCCCTTAACTCGAGTTCTGGAATAAAACCCTTTCAGCTCGAAGACCATGGACTCTGCTCCTCATTTTTATGCATTACCATTTTTTTGGGTAATTATAGAAATTCCGAACGGCGTAAATAACTAGCTTTTTATTTACCACAGTAGGACCATCAGATAGAGAATTGAGTGACTGGATTAAAACTTTAAAATTAAAAGAGCATGAATCAAAAGTGTTGGATGTGGCAAAACTAAAAGTAGATATGGAAGAAATAAATATTGGAAATATTGGAACAGACAGACTAGAAACGTACCAGGATGATGAGCTTATGTTTATGTGTAAAAGCATAGCATGGAAGGCCAAAACGGTGTATGATCAGTTGGAAGAATTGCCAAGTGAATTTGGAATAGAATTTTCAAAAATTAAATCATTGCAGAAATCATATAGAGTGGATTTTGCAGAAAAAGACATTGAGAACATGAATACTGCTGGGAGGTTAGCACAAATAAGAGCTGATTGTACTGATGCGAAAATGGGGAGATGTGAGTAAATGGAGGGTTAAGTAGGCAAAGATGAAAGAAGAAAATAGTGATAAAGCCACATTAGCTTTTCCAATTAGGGAAAATGAGACAGTGATAACTGAGTTTCCCATGAGAGAGATACCTGGAGAAGGATATGTACATGTTCCCTGGAGCAGACACGATATATTGTCATTTACAAATGTTTTTCCTAGGTTGAGAGAGAAACCATTGGAATGGTATCGACAGGTAGACAGATTTGTTGAAATGTCAAAAGTTTTATGTATTGATTTGGATGGATTGATTGATATAGTGGTGTCAGCAGACTTATGGACAGAATGCAAACTAGCTGTAGATTGGCCAAGGGAAGAGGATCCCAGAGATAAAATAACAGGAGCTCCATCACCAGATGTTATGCGAAGGTATGAACAAGTGATAGTATGGCTGAAAAATAAGATACCTCCAAAAGAAACTGATTGGGTAAAAATGGACAGGACCACACAAGAGCCATTTTATGAAAGATTGCTGTTGGATTTTAAACAGTATGGTGGTTATGAAGAACTAAATGAAAAAGGATCTGAGCCATTTTATATATATATTTGTATATGGTTTGAGACCAGAAATTTCAGACATGATTAGACACACCATGATAGGATGGCAGTTGAGCTCAGTAGACAAAGTATTGAGACAGGCGAAATATTGCAGTGAATAAATTGATGCAAAACAGGAAAAAACTGAAAGAAAAGGCCGTGTGGGCACAAGTGAAGGTAGCGGAACAACAAGTAGCGCAAATGGAGAGTAAGAATGCATGGAATCAAGGCAATGTTAAGGTTAAACCTAAATTAGTAGGAAATATTGATGAATTGAAGAAGAAGTTCACCTGTTTTAATTGCGGAAAATTGGGACATTGGAAGAAAGAGAGTTAATGGGGAAAATACATCATTGGATACGGAGGTGCAGTTTGAGGTAAATCAACAACAACTGCAACAACAGCAGATAGCAAATCAGCAAAGTCAGGTGCCACAACAGCCACTGCCACACAGTATAAACCAGCAGAGATACACTGCAGAGACAGGATTCAGCAGAGGTGAGCAGGTAAAAAGACCGCAAAGAGTGACTGCGTGTCCTCAGTATTGGTTACAAGAGGAGGGTGGCAGTGAGTCGGATGAAAGTTTCTGACTGTGCCTGAGAGAGGAAGAAAAGTATGTGCTTGGAGCCACTCTTGAGGTAGATCAGTCTGGTCCATTTGTGAGCGGAAAGGGGAATGATGTAGAAATAACTTTTCTAGTGGACACTGGTGCTACCCGTTCTACTGTTAGATCAGTGGAAGTTCAAAATATTCCTCTTTCGGGAGAGTCGATTCAAGTTGTAGGTGTAGCTAATAGACAGATAAAAACTCCCTTGACAAAACCAGTTGAAGTAAAAATTGGAACTTTCAAAGATAAGCATCAATTTGTGGTGTGCGATAGTAGTCCTGTTAATTTGTTAGGAAGGGATATTTTGTGTAAAATGAATTGTGCCATATATTGTTCACCGGATGGCATAGAATTGCAAACCCCAGATGAGGATAGTTTGTATAAAATGACAATTCTCATGATTGAGGCAGAGCAGAACAAGCTATTTCCTGTTTTTGACAGAGAAAAGATTCCTGTTGGATTGAAAGAGGTAGTGAAAGAAGGAGTATGGGATTTCCCTGGAAAATATATAGGATTGATGAAAGGTGTTTATCCTGTAAAATTCACAGTAAAGGAAGGTGAAAGTTACCCAAATATTCCTCAGTATAAAGTGACTGCGGAAGTAATTGAAGGAATACCTCCAGTGAATGACAAAATGATTGAGAAGGGAATACTGAGAGAAATAGAAAGCAGTCCTTGTAATTCACCAATCATGGGATTGAAAAAGTCTAACGGAACATTTAGAATTGTGCAAGACCCTAGAAAGGTTAATAAAATTGTTGTCCCATGTTGCCGGATTGTTGCGAATCCAGCAGTGATTCTGTACCAAATTCCCCATGATGCAGAATGGTACACTGTGATTGACTTTTGCAATGCGTTTTTTACTGTTCCATTGCACCCAGAAAGCCAACCAATTTTTGCGTTCTGATTTCAGAATCGTATCTTGGCATGGTGTAGAATTCCGCAAGGGTACATTGAGAGTCCATCGATTTTTAATCAGCTGCTAAAGAAATCATTAGAAAACTTGAGCATGCCTGGGAAGTCTGTGTTAGTACAATCCATTGATGATCTTTTGGTTGTGTCGAAAACAAAGGATGCATGTGTAATTGACACAGTAGCATTGTTGAATCATTTGGCAGAGGAGGGACATAAAGTGTCTCCATCAAAATTGTAGTTTTGTCAAAATGAAGTACAATATTTAGGTCACAAGATTGCTAAAGGAATCCGACTAGTCACAATAGAAAGAATCAAAATGATACAAGGAATGCAGCCACTTAAAACCCAAAGACAGGTGAGAATGTTCTTGGGAATGGTAGGTTATTGTAGAAAGTGGATTCGTGGATTCTTATTGATTGCAAAACCAATACAGAGACTGACAAAAGCAGATATCAGAGACCCCATTGTTTTGACCAAAACAGAGATGGAAGCCTTTGAACAGCTGAAAACTAAACTTTGTGAAGCACCAGCTTTAGAAATGCCTGATTATGAGAAGGAATTTGAACTGTCCTGCAGTGAGCGACAAGGATGTTCATTGTCAGTGTTGGTTCAGAGACATGGAAAATTGAGAAAACCAATTGCGTATTTCTCAGCTGTTTTAGACCCTATTGCAAAAGCTTTGCCAGGTTGTCTGAAAGCAGTAGCAGCTCCTAGTGTAAGTTTGGAGCAAAAAGAAGGAATAGTGATGGGATGTCCTGTGTGGGTGTATGTACCTCATTCTGTGAAGATTCTCCTCACTCGGGCCAAAACACAGTATGTGACCAACAGCAGAATCACCCGATATAAGAAAATAATTTTGGGAGCTGAAAATTTAACAATTACCAGGTGTGTAAACGTTAACCCCTCTACATTGCTATCTGACAACATTGAGGCAGAAGTGAAAGGTGAGCTTGATCACAAATGTTTGGATGTTCTTGAATATTGCACAAATCCAAGACCAGATATCAGAGATGAACCTTTGCCTGAATCAGATGTTGTGATGTTTGTGGATGGATCATGCTTGAGAACAGAGAGTGGTATTCTAAGTGCTGCTTATGCCATTTGTACTGTGGCAGAAGTGTTGGAAGCATCTTGTCTGAAAGGAATTCATTCTGCTCAAGTAGCGGAGGTGATTGCTTTGATACGAGCATGTGAATTGGGAAAAGAGGTGAAGGTAACTATAGTGACTGATAGTCAATATGGTTACGAAGTTGTTCATGATTATGGACAGCTTTGGTCCCAAAGAGGTTATTTAACTTCTGCAGGAACACCTATCCGGAATGCTGAATTTGTAAAAACACTAATAGATGTAATTCAATTACCGGAGAAAATAACAGTTATAAAATGTTCAGGCCATAAAAAGAGTGAGGATTACATTATCCGTGGAAATAAGTATGTGGATGCAATTGCAAAGCATTGTGCAAAAAATCCAATTTCAATCAATCGAGAAAAGCTTAATGAACATGTTCCGAGTCCTTTAATGCTAACCACTGTAGTTGAGACTTGTCAGGAAGTGAAACAGATACAGAACGAGGCAGAAGCAGAAGAAAAAGATATTTGGCTAAAAGCAAATTTGACATGTAAAATGAAAGTTGAAGAGAAAACATTTTTGAATATGGTTGAAGAAAAAAGGATTGCTCACAAACGAAGTGAGAAAATAAAACAGGCAAAATGTAAATACTGGACATTATGAGAATCTTGATGATAAAAATGTGAATGTGGCTATAAACATAGATACTCCAATGTTAGGGAAATTTTGTATTAGAAGAGACAATACTATGTATGATAATTAATTTGTGGGTGCAAGTCAATGCAAAGACACCTATAAAATTATAGGGGGTTGGGGATTTACAGGAGGAGATGATCCTGTTTTTCGGGGTATGTATTTCGTCTGTGGGAATAGAGCTTACTATAGGTTACCTGACCATTGGTCTGAGACCTGTTATGTGGGATTGGTCTTTCCTAAAAATGTTCATGTAGATAGAGGTATGAATGGAAAGCATGAGATAGGCAAAGTCTAAAGTCGAAAAAGAAGATAGAGTGTAATGGAAATATTAGGTGATGTCTTCGGAGCACCGATACCAGCAGTGGGAATTTCTTTTAATGCAAATAAAATACGAAAATGTTTACAATAGTTTATCGTCTGTCAACAGAGACCGCAGGAGGATTCCTGATGGTTGATACTGAAATGGTTGCTATGAGAGCTATGGTCATACAAAATCGACTAGCCCTAGATATAATTTTAGCAGAAGAGGGAGTAGTCTGTGGAATTTTAAAAGTGCAACATTGTTGTACTTATATTCCAGATAAAAGTCAAAATCTTGCGACGTATATAACAAATATTACAGATTTACATAGAGAAATTGAACCACTGGAGGTTGAAGGTGTTCTTGAAAAATTGGGTAAAAGTTTTTCAGCAATTAAGCATTGTTTCCAAGAAATAGGTAGTTCAATTATAGGTAAAATACTAATTCCAATAACAATTTTAGTGATAGTGATTTTCCTGATAAGATTATGCTGATATGCAAAGGTAGGAGAGATTTTAGAAAAGCAATAAAGAAGACAATTCAAGAACGAAATGCAAAGGAAAGAGAAAAGAATGAAATAGAAATGGAAGAAATTAGAGATAAGATTTTAAAGAAACAAAAGAGAAAGATGCTAGAGTGTAGATTGTACTAATATGAAGAATTCGAAACATGTTCTGCTAAATTTTTCAGCATTTTGAGAGATGTTTGGTGATAAAATCACCAGATGAGGGAATTGATGGAGCAAGGTGGCAAAACAATATTTTGTGTATCCCTTGTAAAGTCAATGTTCCATAACGTTAACATTTACTAATGGTGTGTTGTGGTGAAATAATCAACAATAGTATAAGATGCACACAAATGCACAAGTAGGAATACTAATTTTGCCTGCATGAAGCAATATAACTAACTAATTTGTATTGTTATTGTGATGTGAATTACTGCACAGCTTAAATATAAATAAACGCATCATGAATGTGCTTAATGTACATGTATTGTGCCAGAAAGTCGTCGGATATGTAAGTATGAAACACATTTATGTGGCTTACTTGCTAGGTAATATCTAATGGGGAAACATTAGTATGGTGGGAGGTAAACAGAAGGGCTTTAGTTCCATATTTAGCATGAATTTGTGTTTGTTTCTATGATAGTTCCAAAAGTGGCCTCTGAGGCCTAGTGAAAACATGGCTGCTCTGGTAAACTGCGAGCAAGTGCTGGACTCTGCATGCGCACCCAAAGCCTGCAAGTGAGAGTGAACTGCCTGTGCTCGGAAGGGAAGTACAAGTCTACTGAGCCCTTGAAGTCAGGATGGTTGCCAAAACATGGACATTTGAGTATAATTAATGTGGGAAAGAAACGTGAAGTTACCAGTCAAGGAAGTGACTAGGCCAAAGACTGTCCTAAACAATACCCTTTTATTAAATCGCTGATTCATCGTGAAAATGAGGTTGTAACGCGTTTCAGCCAAACAAGGCTTTGGTCACGGTCAGTAAGTCCTTCTACAATTTCAATTTAAATACTAGCCCATGTTAGCCCTAGGTGGCATTATGGGATACGTAGTTTGGAACAAAATATTTAAAATTTGTGAAAAGAAAAGAAAGACTTGTGTGATTTTTACATTTACATTGTGTGGTACAATGCGTCGCATGTTAGTTCACATGGGCAAAGTTTTAGTTCATTGTTTAGTGCAGGATTTGTACCATATTTCCTATTGTTTTGGTATCAGGTATAGTACCCTTTCAGTTAAGCTTATGGTGGTCTTATGCACAGTCACTCTAGATGTATGTGAAGGTCTTCTCCAAAGTTCATGCCTCTCGGGATTTTGGTTCGAAGTCTGGTTAAATGGAAATTGTAGAAGGACTTACTGACCGTGACCAAAGCCTTGTTTGGCTGAAACGCGTCGGTGGGGTGAAGCGCTAATTAAAAAGGCTTCAACAAAGTATCCGGTTGTGCCGCCTCTTTTGTGGTTCAAAATTAATACAATCAATCAATCAGTGACACTTATAAAGCGCGCTACATACCCGTGGGGTCTCAAGGCGCTGGGGGGGGGGGGGGGGAGCCGCTACTGCTCGAACAGCCAGGTCTTCAGCTTCTTCCTGAAGGAGAGGTGGTCTTGGGTCAGGCGCAGGTCGGTCGGGAGGGAGTTCCAGGTCTTGGCGGCCAGGTGGGAGAAGGACCTTCCTCCTGTAGTCGCTCTTCGGATGCGGGGGACGGCGGCGAGGGCGTGGTTGGCTGATCGGAGGTGGCGTTTGGGAGCGTAGAAGTTGACTCGGCTGTTGAGGTAGCTCGGGCCTTGGTCGTGTAGGGCTTTGTGTGCGTGGGTGAGGAGGCGGAAGGTGATTCTTTTGTTGACGGGGAGCCAGTGAAGGTCTCGCAGATGTCCGGAGATGTGGCTGGTTCGTGGGATGTCGAGGATGAGTCTGGCTGAGGCGTTCTGGATCCGCTGGAGTCTCTTCTGGAGCTTGGCGGTGGTCCCGGCGTAGAGGGCGTTGCCGTAGTCCAGTCGGCTGGTGACGAGGGCCTGGGTGACGGTCTTCCTGGTCTCGGTGGGGATCCACCAGAAGATCTTCCGTAGCATGCGTAGGATGTTGAAGCATGCCGAGGAGACGTTGTTGACTTGCCTGGTCATGGAGAGGGAGGAGTCCAGGATGAAGCCCAGGTTGCGTGCATGGTCTGTCGGTTTGGGTGCGGTGCCCAGGGCGGGAGGCCACCAGGAGTCGTCCCAGGCGGAGGGAGAGGAGCCCAGGATGAGGACCTCCGTCTTGTCCGAGTTCAGTTTCAGGCGGCTGGTCGTCATCCACTCGGCTACCTCTTTCATCCCTTCGTGCAGGTTGGCTCTGGCGGCGGCGGGGTCGTTGGTCAGGGAGAGGATCAGCTGGGTGTCGTCGGCGTAGGAGATTATGCTGAGGTTGTGTTTGCGTACGATGGCCGCGAGGGGGCTCATGTAGACGTTGAAGAGGGTGGGGCTCAGAGATGATCCTTGGGGGACACCGCAGATGACTTCGGTGGCCTCTGACTTGTACGGTGGTAGGCGGACTCTCTGTGTTCTCCCGTCGAGGAAGGAGGTGATCCACTCCAGCGCCTTGTCCTGGATTCCGACGTTGCTGAGGCGCCGTACTAGGGTGTGGTGGCAGACCGTGTCGAATGCCGCGGAGAGGTCTAGGAGGATGAGGGCCGCTGTTTCTCCATTGTCCATCAGGGCTCGGATGTCGTCGGTGGCGGCGATGAGGGCGGTCTCGGTGCTGTGGTTGGCTCGGAAGCCGGACTGTGAGGGGTCGAGGGATCCGTTCGTCTCGAGGAAAGCGGCCATCTGCTTGTTGACGGTCTTCTCGATGACTTTGGCTGGAAACGGGAGGAGCGAGATGGGGCGGTAATTCTTGAGGTCGGTGGGGTCCGCTGTTGGTTTCTTGAGTAGGGCGCTGAGTTCGGCGTGTTTCCAGCTCTCGGGGAAGATGGTGGTGTCGAGGGATGTGTTGATGATGTCTCGCAGGTGGGGTGCGATGATAGCGTCGGCTTTGTTGAAGACGTGGTGAGGGCAGGGGTCGGTCGGTGATCCGGAGTGGATGGAGTTCATCGTGCGGATGGTGTCTTCGGTGCTGATCGGGGTCCAGGCGTGGAGGGTGGTGGTGGGGGGTGGTTGTTCGGTCATGGTGTGCGTTGGTTGGTTGTTGAAGCTGTTGTGTATGTCCGCGATCTTGTTGTGGAAGTATGAAGCCAGGGAGTTGCAGAGGTCTTGCGATGGGGTGATGTCGTTGTTTCCTGCGCTGGGGTTGGAAAGCTCTTTGACGATGTTGAAGAGTTCCTTGCAGTTGTGTGCGTTGTTGTCCAACCGGTCCTTGAATGCTGTTTTCTTGGCGGCGCAGATCAGCTGGTGGTGTTTCCGGGTGGCAAGTTTGAAGGAGGTCCTGTTGTCCGGTGTCGGTTCCCTTCTCCAGACTTTCTCGAGGGCTCGGCAGTTCTTCTTGGAGCTCTTGAGTTCGTCGGTGAACCATGGGGCTTTCTTGCTGCCGGGTCTGCTGGGCGGGGTCCTCAGTGGGGCGAGTTCGTCCGCGCAGTTGCTGATCCACTTCGTGAGGTTGTCGGCGGCCTGGCTGGGGTTCGCTGAGCTGGCAGGAGGGTGCTGGCTCAGGGAGGTGGCGAGCTGGTCTGCTGTGATCTTGTTCCAGCTTCTGCGGGCGGTCTGTTGCTGGTGGTGGTGGGTCGTTGTTTTCTTGAAGGTGAAGTGGACGCAGCTGTGGTCCGTCCATTGAAGCTCTGTGGTGTGGCTGAAGTTGATGTCCTTGCTGGATGAGAAGACAGCGTCGAGTGTGTGTCCGGCGAGGTGGGTGGGGGTGGACACCAGTTGCTTGAGTCCCAGGTTGGTGAGGTTGTCGAGCAGGGTGCTGGTGTTGCGGTCGTTGTTGTTCTCCAGATGGAAGTTGAGGTCTCCCAGGAGGATGTAGTCAGCGGAGGGGAGGGCATGTGGGCTGACGAAGTCGGCGATGTCCTCGCTGAATTGTGTGCGTGGTCCAGGGGGTCGGTAGATCAGGGTGCCTCTGAGGGTGGTGTTCGGGTTGGTGTGGATCTGGAAATGCAGGTGTTCGGCGGTGGTCAGGGAGTTGTCGGTGCTGGTCGTGAGACGGATGGTGCTCCTGTGGATGATGGCGATGCCTCCTCCCATCTGGTTGGCGTTTCGGTCCCTCCGGACGATCTTGTAGCCCTCTGGGATGGCGATGGCGATGTCGGGAGCTGAAGAGGCGTTCATCCAGGTCTCCGTGAGGAAGGCAACGTCTGGAGCTGTGGTGTCGAGGAGGTTCCAGAGTTCGATGGCATGTCTGTGGATGGAGCGGGTGTTGAGCAGGATGCACTTGAGGTGGGTACTGCTGGTGTTCGGCTTGGTGGGTGCTGGTGCGAGGCAGGTCCGGATGCAGGTGAACTTGCAGGCGTGGCAGCTGAAGGGTCCGTGGGTACGTCGTGGAGAGGCTTGATGGCATTCTGGGAGTCGGCCGGTGTTGAGAGCGGTGAGGGTGGCGGCGGAGTACGTCAGGCGGGTCGGTCGGGGTCTTCGTGGGCCAGGGGTCCTGGCGCTGGTCGCGATCCGGTCGCGGACGGGCGTAGACGGGCTTACCTTTGGCGCGCCTTCGGCGCACAATCGGCGCGCCCGCTGCGCGTGACCGCTGCGCGTCCGCACGGTCGCCATTTAAGGCGAAGTGCGCGGGTGGGCGGAGCAGCTGGGAGGCGGGAGCGGGGAGGGAACAGAAGAGAAAAAGGGGCGGGGCCAATGGCGGTGGCGGGAAGCGAGAGCGGAGGGCGGCGAGGTAGGCGGCCAATCAGGAAGGAAACTGGACACGGCACAGGGGATACAAAGAAATTAACAGGCACAAATTTAGGGCAAAACAAATAAAAACGGCAAAATACGCGAGCAGACGGCAGAAACAGACAAGCACAAATTTAGGGCAAAACAAATAAAAACAGCAAAATACGCGAGCAGACGGCAGAAACAGACAAGCACAAATTACGGGCAAAACGAGGAAAAACAGCAAAATACGCGAGCAGACGGCAGAAACAGACAAGCACAAATTTAGGGCAAAACAAGGAAAAACAGCAAAATACGCGAGCAGACGGCAGAAACAGACAAGCACCAATTTAGGGCAAAACAACTGGGAAACCAGAGGGGAGCGACCACGGCGTCAGCGAGGCCGGCGGCGAGGCAGAAGGCAGGCAGAGGGGGAACACACGCAGCAGCTGGTGGCCGTGCGGCGCGGGGGTGTCCCACAACTGGGTCAGGATCCGACCCCTGAGCTGAGCACACACTGTCGAGCACACTCGTTTACTGCAGGATCACATTGTGGAGAAATATATATATATATATATATATATATTTTTTTTTTTAGAGAGAGCTAATCAGAGCATGAATAGAATCAGTACCTCTGTACTATAATTATGACTTATCTCTCCCTGTTTATCAATGGGATCAATATAGTACACAATATGCTTACATAGATAATAAAGTGACAACGCGCTAATTAGGAGTACCTAACGTTAATCTTAAAGTGCTTGTGCTAGATATCCTTATGTAGAGGTTGCAGTGGTTGCCTTATATCTCAAACATAATTGTTACCAAAGGCTCACCACCATTTAGAATTGACCTACTATAACAAAGTGCAAATTACTGATTAGTGCAAATTTGCGAAGAACATTTTATAAATATGATATAGATATCACATTGTTCACAGTTGATCCCCTCATAGATGCATAAATAATGTTTAGTTTGTTTAAAATCCATATCCATATAAATATGATATGATCCATAAAACCAACTGTTGATTGTAATATATATATATATATATATATATATATATATATATATATATATATATTCACTGAAAAAAACCATAGGTTATAGACCATATATAGTTAGGAATTAGCATTTACAAAACCTTGAAAATTCACTGAAAAAAACATGGGTTATAGACCATATATAGTTAGGAATTAGCATTTACAAAACCTTATTTTACTCACACAAAACCATTGAAATTCCATATATAGCTAGTTGCACTAACTATATATCGCGCACCCGCAATCCACTGCTGATGATGTCACATATTACATCATTCATGACATGGTCAGTGACATCACTGATGACATCATCCAGTGACTGTGTGTTTCTGTAAAGTTTAAATATGTTTTACATATTGAAGAATGAGTGGATGTAGAAGTGTCTGGATGAAGGATTTAGTAGGTGCATGACTGACTGTATGAGTGAGTGATTAAATGTGTCTCACTGAGTGCATGGGCTAGTGACTAAACTGTCTTAATTTGTGCATCATTATGTCTGTTGTTCTGTAAACTGCTGCATGTGTTGATCAGTAGCTATATGAGTAACTATATGAGTTATTGATTGATTGTCCAATATTTGTATGGGAGACTGAGTGTGTGTGTGGCTGGCTGGGAGATGTGTGACTCTGTGCAGATCAATGTGTTCTTGTATCAATGATTGTATAAGAGAGTAAGTATGTGTTAGTATATGTTTGAAAATGTAAGGTACTCTATGTTTGACTGTATTGATTAGAAAATGGAAGTGTGATTGATTCTTTACAGGACTGACTAGGTGTGTGAGTAACTCCATGGATGAGTGGCAGAGTGTGAGTGTCTGTATAGGTGTATGAGTGCATATGATAGTGTTGTAAAGATGAGTGATTGTATGTATGAATGATTGTATGGGTGAATGAGTGAATGTGTGTATAGACATAGGAATCAGTGAGTGCGTATGTAGTAACTAGTATTGGTGTGTCAATGGTTTAAAAAATTATATTCTGTATTTTACACTGGATGTAACAGAGGTTATATTAAAGTGTGAGGAGATGCATTGTATTGTCACATGAATGATATCATCAGTGATGTGACCATTGATGTCAAATGAGATGTCATCAGTGATGTCATCAGTGATGTTATTTGAGATGTCATCAGTGATGTCATCAGTGATGTCATTTGAGATGTTATCAGTGATGTAATTTGAGATGTCATCAGTGATGTCATTTGAGATGTCATCAGTGATGTCATCAGTGATGTCATTTGAGATGTCATCAGTGATGTCATCAGGGATGTCACTGACCATGTCATGAATGATGTAATATATGACATCATCAGCAGTGGATTGCGGGTGCGCGATATATAGTTAGTGCAACTAACTATATATGGAATTTCAATGGTTTTGTGTGAGTAAAATAAGGTTTTGTAAATGCTAATTCCTAACTATATATGGTCTATAACCCATGGTTTTTTCAGTGAATTTTCAAGGTTTTGTAAATGCTAATTCCTAACTATATATGGTCTATAACCTATGGTATTTTCAGTGAATTTCAATGGTTTTTTAATAGCAAATATCAAAAGCTTTAAAATGTCAAGTACGTGGTAGGTAAAAACATTTTCGTGTCTATGCACGCTGATGTGCTTTGAACGCTGCCCCCCCCTCTTTTCTTTTAGGAGTATTCTCTCTTTGCAGATAGTGAAGGGTAGGTAACGCAGGGCTTTGCCCCCGTTGTAATCCGTCGTGCCTGCTTCCCTCTCCATTTGATTGATTGTTATCCAAGCATTTACTGTTTTGGAATTGGTTCTCTTTGGTTCATTCTCTATTTACAAACAAGCACAGAGTCGCAATACTCTGTTTAGTCTTTGCAGATAGTGAAAAATCATTAGAAAAAACAAAAGGAATCAAGCAAAATCAGTAGGCCACTAATGGGATCTCTTTTTGACCTCGCTAAAATAGAAACATTAGGAACAACCCCTCATGAGAAATATGAAACTAGTGAGAGGAACTGAGCTCGACGCCATGATGGCTGCAAGACAGCTCGGCTCTGCCGCCTACCCCGCTCAAAACAACGACAAACCCTATGCAAATATTATAAATATATACAACACACCAGCAAAGTAACAGGGTAAAACGTTTTATTAAATAACTATTTACATGGCAGCCTGCTGCAACTTCGATCCAAATGCATGCCGCCGTTCCCGGGATTTCTCCCCGACTACTCTGCGGCCTACGAGATGGAGGGGCCGGGGCGTTGACTAGGCGGGGCCTCCGGCCGCAACCACAGCGCCAACGATCGCCGCTGACGGAGGGTAGCCTTGCCGGTGAGAGCCACTGATCCGAAGAACCACTGCCTGCGGTGCCTCCCTGAGCCTCTTGACCGAGGCCCCCGAGGGGCGGTGTACTGGCGCGGACTCGGAGGGGGCGCTTGGCTCCTGCCCCTCCCCAAGTCTTGTTGCCCTGGTGTGGCCTGAGATCGCCCCCGACATAGGCGGTCGGCTCCCGGGGTCAGGCGGAACGTGTTGCCTTTTGGTGACTCTTCCATTCTGGACCTTGTCCCACAATCCGTTTGACCTGAAGACACATCCTGCGGTGCCCTGGTCCAACCATCACATATACCTGCGCCAGGAGACGGCGTGAGGTGCACTGGAAGGGAGAGGCGGCGCTAACGAGCCTCCCCCACCTCCCCAGGTGGAGGTTTCTCAGCTACACCCCAGCGCTTCATCGGCCACCTGAGTTGCGCCCGCTCCTGCGGCACAGAGCCTCGCTCGGCCAGCTGAATTGCGCCTGCTCTTGCTATTACAGCGTCTCACCCGCCATCCGGCTGAATTGCACCCACTCTTGCGGTACAGCGACAGGCGGCTGCCACGGAGCTCAGGAAATGGCGGTCGGCTCCACAGACTTGGGCCTGGCCTGCAAGGATGGCTCTGGGCAACCCTGGAACTCGGATGCTTGACTGCTAGGGCATGGGCCCCATTCCCAAAAGCGTCCCCTCAGCCTTGAAGATTCTACAAGAGTCACCGGGGCCCCCGACTCCCGCAGACTTCCGGTGGGGAGCGACTGCCATGATTGCTCGCGGAATGGCCACGACGTAGCCACGTAATGCTCTCATGCTGACGCCAGCTTCAGTCTGAAACATCCAGAAACACTGTAGACTACCAATTCGATCAGTTCCGGTGGAGCCCCAACGTGACCCGGTAGAGAAGAACTTGCCCTCCCCTCTTTGACTGATGGTTTTTGTTGCCTGTCCCTTCTGTTGTCATTTAACAGAACTTTTTGGACTGCTGAAAGGGGTTCTGTTCCGACCGCTGGTTGGTGGAGACATTTTGACTATATTCTGGACCTGCCCGGCCTCACCCAAAATGGCGTCGGTATAAATGAGACTCGCCCCTCCTTGATGTGTACTGGTTGCTCAGCCTTGATATCACAAGATATGTATGCAGTTTTGGAGCACATGGCGGGCGGGGACGGGTACTGATTGAACATTTGGACATCCATATTGATATTAAGTTCTGATGTATTATTCATTACTGTACTATTGAAAGTTCGAATTAACGTTACTCATGGTACTTGCCCGCAAATGTATATCTAGATAATTTCATTGTAACTGTTAGACACCTTAATTCCTGCAACCTAATGGCCCGCCGTTACGTTTTTCTACAGTGTAAAGGTCCCCTCATCATATAACATTCCAGTTTGCTCCGTGGCCTGCCCGCATGGTTGTAGGCCCGTATTTGTATACTGAAAAAAAAGAGTTTTCGAAGGAAGTATGGAATCAGCGTCATAACAATCGTCTAGGTTGGTAGGGTTTTAGAATAATGGATGTTATTCCCAAACAATAGAAGACAGATAATGCAGACCCTTTGCCTGAATTTTGGATTGATTGAAATTTGTATCCGTCACACCAGCCCTTTTTCCAGAGTTGTTAGAAAATGGTCGACCGTAGCTTAAGGTATCTGCTGAATGTAAGGTGTGGTATTTTGTCCCATAAAATAAGACTATTTGAGAAACAAATACACGAAGAGGGAACTCGAATTTAGAGACAAACAAAATGAAACATTTTTTGGCATCATAAGAAGGGGAGGATATGTTACACAGAAAAATAATGTGAAAGGGATAGCCAAGATCTGTTGTATCACACGTTCCTGCAGCTAGTCTGATACATGGTAAGTAGAAGCTTTTTCGTGTTTGCGCGGGCTGACATCCTCTGAATGCTGTATCCCCCCCCCCTTTCTTTTCTCCTCTGTAGGTTACATCGGAGTTCCGACCGAAGAATGGAGTGGACATGGACCGCACCGTGCTCCATGTAAGGAAAGACATAGACAAGCGCTGTGAGATATTGCATGGAGTGCAGACCATCACTGGGAACGTAAAAAATTGTATGGAGTGACTGTGCGTACATGCCCTGATTGTATGGTATGAATGTGAATATATTCCATATGCCCGGCCGATAAACGTTCTGTTTGCGCAACTGGCGCGTTAGAAAACAACATCGTGACGCGTCGCGTAACCGCGACGTATCGCGTTGTCGCGTAATGCGTCATATGATGCGACGCCTTAGCGCACCCGGAAGTGCTCCGGTGCACGAGGCGCAAAGCGCAGCTTCCCGGAAGCGATCCGGGGCGTGGCGCGGAGCGCGTAACGTAAGCATAACAGGTCATGTGACTTGTTAATTAACCTTTTCATTGGTTCATTTCACTTTTGGGTTCCTAATGATGTAAGGCTAGGTCATGTGACCTAAAAATAACACTTTTCATTGGTTGAGAACTATTTTTTGTCCCAAATGATGAAAACCCCTCCTTGTTTCCTCACTCTGACTTTCATCTTTGTGAGAGGAAGACCTTTTTTCATCACTTAACAATAGCAAGTGTTGTAGCTTCAGCTGGTGCATCCCCACCACCACCACCACCTCCTAGGAAGAGAGTACCCCCTCCTCAGGTGGTGGTTGAGCAAGAGGTGCCCCCCCCCACACCTTCTTGTTGCCTGATTCGGCCAGCTCAATCGATCGAGCATGAGACTCTGTTGTGACCTGAAGAACCGCTGCCTGCGGTGCCCTCGCAATGCGGCCTGGTCCCTGAATGTGTGCAGGGGGACGGTATTCCTCGCTCGGCCAGCTGAGTTTCACCCACTCTTGCGGCCTACGACATGGAGAGGACGGGGCGTTGACTAGGCGGGGCCTCCGGCCGCAACCACAGTGCCAACGATTGCTGCTGACGAAGGTGAGCCTTGCCGGTTAGAGCCACTGATCTGAAGAACGGCTGCCTGTGGTGCCTCCCTGAACCGCTTGACGGAGGCCCCCCAGGGGCGGTGTGGTGGCGCGGACTGGGAGGGGGCGCTTAGCTCCTGCCCCCTCCCCAAGTCTCGCTCGGCCAGCCAGTTGCGCCCACTCTTGCGGCCTACGACATGGAGAGGCCGGGGCGTTGTCGTGGTCCAGCGGAACTTTTTGCCTTTTGGTGACTCTTCCATTCTGCACCTTGTCCCAAAATCCGTTTGACCTGAAGACACGTCCTGCGGTGCCCTCGCAATGTGGCCTGGTCCCTGAATGTGTGCAGGGGGACGTTATTCCTTGCTCGGCCAGCTGAGTTTCGCCCACTCTTCCGGCCTACGACATGGAGAGGCCGGGGCGTTGACTAGGCGGGGCCTCCGGCCGCAACCACAGCGCCAACGATTGCTGCTAACGGACGGGAGCCTTGCCGGTGAGAGCCACTGATCTGAAGAACCGCTGCCTGCGGTGCCTCCCTGAACCGCTTGACGGAGGCCCCTGAGGGGCGGTCTGGTAGCGCAGACTGGGAGGGGGCGCTTGGCTCCTGCCCCCTCCCCAAGTCTTGTTGCCCTGGTGTGGCCTGAGATCGCCCCCGACATAGGCGGCCGGCTCCCGGGGTCCGGCGGAACTTTTTGCCTTTTGGTGACTCTTCCATTCTGGACCTCGTCCCACAATCCGTTTGATCTGAAGACACGTCCTGCGGCCTGGTCCCTGAATGTGTGCAAAGGGACAGTATTGATTGGATCAAGATGGCGGCTTCACACAAAGCTGACTCAAGTGTTGCTTCTGATGCTATGCAGACAAAAACTGGTTTTCAGTTTGTACATTCTTCAGGATTTTTCCATCCAAGGCTGGCTGAGAGTTTGTAGAACGATGGCTTCAGATTTTCAACATACTACTCTTCAACATTCTTCATAAATGTAATTATGGTCCTGCCGCTACTTATTGGAGACATTAAACTATACTCTGAACCTGCCTGGCCTCGACTAAAATGGCGCCAGTATGGGAGCGACTTGCAACTCCTTATGACATTCTAGTTACTTAGCCTTGATGTTATGGGGGATGTATGCGGTCTTTGTGCACATGGCGGGCGGGGAAGGGTACTGACTGGGAATACGGCAACCCTATTGATGTCGATTTTTCATTATTGATTATTGTATTAATAAAGCTTCGAAGTAATGTAACCCATGATACTCACCCATGGTGTGCTTATGGACGATTTTATTGTAACTGATCCTGTTATACTTTCAATTAAAAAATCAACCTTCACTGATCCTACAACCGTTTATCACGTTTAGTTTTTTCATTATTGATTATTGTATTAATAAAGCTTCGAAGTAATGTTACCCATGATACTCGCCCATGGTGTGCGTATGACGATTTTATTGTAACTGATCCTGTTATACTTTCAATTAAAAAATCAACCTTCACTAATCCTGCAACCATTTGTTACGTTTAGTTTTTTCAATTAAATGGCTCGCTTGTTACATACTCCTATACCCCTGGCTTTTCAAAGACACCATCTTGTAGAATAAAGGGCTGCGTCAAGGGTGGTATTGCCCAGAATGTCTTGTTTTCTAGTGCTCGTAATGACAAAGCCAGAACTGCCGAAAGGGATTCTGGTCCTGCCGCTACTTATTGGAGACATTGAACTATACTCTGCACCTGCCTGCCCTCGACCAAAATGGCACCAGTATGGGAGCGACTTGCAACTCCTTATGACGTTCTAGTTACTTAGCCTTGACGGTATGGGGGATGTATGCGGTCTTTGTGCACATGGCGGGCGGGGAAGGGTACTGACTGGGAATACGGACAACCCTATTGATGTCGATTTTTCATTATTGATTATTGTATTAATAAAGCTTCGAAGTAATGTTACCCATGATACTCGCCCATGGTGTGCGTATGGATGATTTTGTTGTAACTGATCCTGTTATACTTTCAAATAAAAAATCAACCTTCACTGATCCTGCAACCGTTTGCCACGTTTAGTTTTTTCAATTAAATGGCTCGCTTGTTACATACTCCTATACCCCTGGGTTTTGAAAGACACCATCTTGTAGAATAAAGGGCTGCGTCAAGGGTGGTATTGCCCAGAATGTCTTGTTTTCTAGTGCTCGTAATAACGAAGCCAGAACTGCCGAAAGGGATTCTGGTCCTATCGCTACTTATTGGAGACATTGAACTATAATCTGAACCTGCCTGGCCGCGACCAAATTGGTGCCAATATGGGAGCGGCTTGCAACTCCTTATGACGTTCTAGTTACTTAGCCTTGACGTTATGGGGGATGTATGCGGTCTTTGTGCACATGGCGGGCGGGGAAGGGTACTGACTGTGAATACAGACAACCCTATTGATGTCGATTTTTCATTATTTATTATTGTATTAATAAAGCTTCGAAATAATGTTACCCATGATACTCGCCCATGGTGTGCGTTTGGACGATTTTATTGTAACTGATCCTGTTATAGTTTTAATTATAAAATCAACCTTCACTGATCCTGCAACCGTTTGTCACGTTTAGTTTTTTCAATTGTTACATACTCCTAAACCCCTGGCTTTTGACCCTTTCCTACGCGCGGTCTGTACTACCGCCCTCGGGCGATCTATGTAATGAACGGACTACCATTGCCGAAACACAAGGGAATGCATCTCAGAGAGATAAGTCAAGTACGTGGTAGATAAAAACCTTTTCGTGTTTATGCACGCTGATGTGCTTTGAACAATGCCCCCCCCTCATCATTTAGATTACCACCGCCCTTTGCACAAAAGCGTACTGGGCACTCCCCACGCAAATAAAAACGTTTTTTTTTTTTGTTTTGCCCCGCGGGGCCCTTTTAAAGCCTCCACATCAAACCTAGGGGGACAGGGAGGATCTACTATGCTATACTAGTCCTTACCTTCGAACGGGCAGTGCTGACTAGCATGCAAAACAAACCAAATGTGAAACCGTTCCATAATTTGACCACGGCAGAAAGAAAAGCATCAATGGACCTGGGGAGGGATGACTCCATTGTGATTAAACAAGCAGACAAAGGGGGAGCCACTGTCATACAAAACTATGAGGACTATGATCGGGAGTGCAAACGCCAATTGTCGAACACTACTCATTACAGACCATTGATGGAGGATCCCACCAAACGGCTGATGACTACCATCACCAGTCTTATCATTGAAGCCGAGACTAATGAATGGATCAGCAAAAAAGAAGCTGAGTTTCTAGTAACAACGGACCCAGTGACCCCTTATTTCTACACCCTCCCCAAGATTCATAAGGGGACCACTCCTGTTCCGGGTAGACCGATCGTCTCCGGCATCGGATCACTGTTGGAACCTCTGTCTCAATTCTGTGACGCCTTCTTCCAACCATTGGTGAAGCAGATCCCGTCGTATCTACAAGATACCAGGGACGTCCTACGTTTGATCGATGACATCGATGGTAGGGAGGACATTGATCTACTCCTGACCTTAGACGTTGAGGCGTTGTACACGAACATTCCGCAACAAGCCACACTGGAGGCCGTGGAATCACTGATGCGAGAGGAAGAATGGACCTCCCCTACCCCCATTGCTTTCATCATGGAACTTGCCCATATAGCCCTGACCGAAAACTTTTTTCGGTACGAATCACAACTGTACCATCAGGTCAGTGGGACTTCAATGGGTTCGACTTTTGCTCCTAGCCTAGCCTGCATCTATATGGCGTCTTTTGAAAAGAATTACATCTACCCTCCGGAACAGAATCCGTTTCGAGATAACCTCTCACTCTGGCGTCGATACATCGACGATATCTTGATATTCTGGAAAGGTGACCGCCCGAGCTGCGAGGCCTTTTGCCTATGGATCAACCAGCAGGACCCATACTTAAAATTTACAGGCACGATCTCGGAGACCTCTATACCCTTCCTGGATCTAACGATCCAACTGGATCCATCAACGATCAGCACTACTCTGTTCAAGAAGAAAACTGATAGAAACAGTTTGCTCCTATTCAACAGCCATCACACGAGATCGCTGAGGGAGAATTTGCCCTTTGGCCAATTCCTCCGGATACGGAGAAACTGTAGCTCTGTCCAAGACTACAAACATGAAGCGAGTCTTCTACAACACAAGCTCCAAGACAGAGGGTACCCTACAAAACTCCTGAAGACATCATGCAAAGGAGCACTCAATAACAACAGAGAGTTGCTACTTGAAGTCCACACAAAAGAAAAGGATGAGACTATCACCTGTGTCACGTCCTACACAAGTCATTCGACGTTCATCAAAAAGGTCGTGAATTCACATTGGGGGATTCTCAATACGGCTGGCATGGATTTTCCTCGCCCGCGCTTTGCATTCAAGAGGACAACGAACCTAAAAGATACCCTGATCCACACCCGCCCGAAACAATCAAGCACCCGACCAGTTAATACCCTATGGGATCTTCCACCAGTCGTTGGGCATTATCGATGCGGGTCGTGTGTGGTGTGCCCTCAAACCATCCAGGGCAAAACTATTGTACTACCTAGGGACTTCACTTGGACTTTTAACAGACACACCAATTGCAACAGTTCAAGGTGTATCTATGTCCTCATATGCCCCTGCAAGATGCTCTACATCGGGATGACGATGCGCCCGGTCAAACTGCGCATCATGGAGCATAATAGTAACGTCCGATGTCATAAGACTCACACTAAACTATATGAGCACTGCAGAGAACACAATCACGGAGCTGAAAATCTGCAATGGACTGTACTGGAATGCCATCCATCGATGAACCAACAAACCCTCTTTAAATTGGAGCAAAGATGGGTACATCGCCTTCACACGAATGAATATGGCCTGAACGATGCGGTGCCTTGGACTATGTTGTCCAGATGATACCCTCTATGGGCTTACTGTCTGAACTAGCTTAATCCCCACACGATACCAATCCAGTCCCTAATTGTCAATATTGGGCCACCTACTCCCAACCCGTTTAAAGATGGCGCCCATTATCGCAATCCAATGTAGGCTTGGGAGTCTTCTCTTTCCATGCCCTGAACGCGCCGCGTGTCCTAGCAACACTTGCCAGACACGCCCCCTCCTGACGCGCGCGCAACCCGCTATGTCTAGCGGTGGAAACACGGACCGCTTACACCGGCTTTCCTGCGGCTAGACCGACGTGGGCGGGGTAGGTGTCTACACGCCTGAGACAGCAGCAAGTCAGGTAAGGCGTGTTCCCTTGCTGCGCGACTGACCCGAGGCTTGGGATTGACGATCGCCTTGAGCCTTGAGCTTGGTGAGTCCGGCTAACGGTAAACATGACCGCTCCCTAAGTATGTGGCGATCGGTGACCCGGTTTCCTCCTTTTCCAGGTGCTAGTTTACCAGCACTGACCCCACCAGGTCTGCCGAGAGGATCACCGCCCAGGGATTGCGGGTAAGCTTTGCGCGTCCGCTTCCCCCTGATTGACTGTCTAGCATTCACCATCCACTGGGGGTATTTAATACAGACGAGTTTACTGTGGGAGATTTGCTCTGCCCAAAATAATTTGTGCGTTTGAGTGGTAACCTTCCTTATGTTCATACTTTTGATGTGTAGATACACACCTTTCCGAACCCGCATGACACACATGTGTTACTCTATGAGGTGGTGCACATGACACTTGTGATCAAACATAATGCTTGCTAATTGACAATTCCCAATGGCGCATGAAAGCAGGACGGACATTGTGCTTACATTGTCCCGCATTACATTCCTTTTCACCCTCTCTGAGTGGTAGTTCTTCACCGGGGTGTGACTCCCTTTAATACTTAATCACTTGCATGTCATTATTTCATGCCAAATTGTCTATAGTAATAACATGACTATTGACTGTACCCTTCTTTTGTCTCCTTCTCTAGTCCCAGGGAGGGCTTCAATGAAGGGGTCATCCTGCGACGCAAGCCAGGTCGTATACCCAGTTCCATAATTATTGAGGAATACTATAGCAATTTATGAGCACCTTAGGTCCTGATGAATTGCCCTGTTGGGCATGAAACATGTCGACCGCACTTGGACTAAGGGTTGAATGAGGCTTGATTACCCTAACCATCACGCCTCAGTACCCCTCACCTCTTCACGTATTTTAATGAGGCAGTGAGCCATGTTATTAAAGGTTCCCCTATTGGACTCTACTGACCTGTTTTAACCTCACCCACGCTCACTTTTGCACTTTCTAGGTCCCTCACACACATGCACCCACTGGCATAAGGAATAAAAGATCTCCGTGAAAGAGCGGCACTTTTGTGCTGCCCGACGGGCATTGCACCGCCAGCCTGCCGTTGGAGCAGGGTGCCAATGATGATACTGGACATTCATCGGGTGGGATGACAACAGCCATTCAACCTTTGGTATGTGTGAGGCACCCTAGATTCCGAAAAGGGATGACTTAACTCCCTGCTATGTCACACCCTGTAAGAGAGAGGCCACTGTGAGTTACTCTAGTTAATCCCGGTGGGGAACTTTGTACCTAATTTGTTGATTCTCAGGATCTACTATGCCCCTTATGGTCATTTCCCCCTTCGTTTTGGCCTCCTCTTGTCTCTCGATCCTACCGAGAGACAAGATGGCGGCCACTCCGGACTGTTTAGAATGTTGACAGACACCGGAGAGCCAATCAGCTTCGCTTCGCGAAGTTCCGTTACGCGTCAAGTACGCGAACCGGAGCGCTACCCGGAGCGCTGTCACAGATATATATATTTTTTTTAACGTTAATTTATCAAAATCCACTGGAGCACATATATTGAGACCTAGCAAAGGCACATGGGGCTAACAGTCCCTACAATTTTGCCAAGTTTCATGCAAATCCATTCAGCCGTTCGAGCTAAAAGTGAGGCCAACCGCCCTATGGAAATTAACATGGGAAAAACGCGTTTTGGGACCCCCCTTTTTTCTCGGCCCCCCCTAGACGAACCCCCCCAAATTTTCAGGGGCTGCTCAGAAACAAACTGTGCCATTTTCCTGAAAATTTCAGCCAATTCCGTCCACAAACACCAAAGTTATTAGACAGAATTTTCAAAAATCCCATAGAGAAAACATCCTAACTATATATACCTACTAGTAGGTAATATATATATGTGTATATATATATATATATATATATATATATATATATATATATATATATGAAAATAGCTAAAAAAGTCCATAAAAAATCCTATAATTCATTAAATAAATTCAAATATCATGTTAGTATGAAGATAATTTCATCAGTTTATATTCACAAATTCGACTGAAGAATGGTTGTACAGATGTAAATATATATTGAAAAAATGTGTGACGTTCTCTCTTTCCAGATACTCATTGAAATTTACTGTTATATCTTATACCTTGTTGCCTCTACCACATATGAATTTTATAGATCTAATATTGATTTCATAAGTTGGACAGTTTCCTATGCCATATATACATGTTGTCAGTACTATATTATCTACTGGCAGTTGACAAGTAGGTAGTTATAGTTAGGACCTATTTTCCATGAGAAATCCGCAACATTCTATTTGGAATAGCTTTGGTGCCGGTTGACGAATCTTGGCAAAATGTTTAACTTATGACCCACTCCGGTCCGCACCTATCCTGAAAGTCTTGGGCTGATTTGTCAAGCAGGGGCAGAGAAAAAAGGGGGTCCAAAAAGTGTTTTCCCCATGCAATTTTCCATAGGAACCTTTAATCACAGCTACAGCCCAAACTGATGAACGGAATTACACCAAATTTGGCAGCAAGGTAGACCTTGGTTCAGAGTTGTGCCTTTTTGTTAAATGGTGTAAATCTGTTCAGTAGTTTTTTAGTTATTGAAGGAAATATTATATATATATATATATATATATATATATATATATATATATATATATATATATATATATATATATATATATATATATATATATATATATATATATATATTCAATGAAAAAACCATAGGTTATAGTCCATATATAGTTAGGAATTTGCATTTACAAAACCTTTAAAATTCAATGAAAAAACCATTGGTTATAGAACATATATAGTTAGGAATTTGCTTTTACAAAACCTTATTTTACTCGCATAAAACCATTGAAATTCCATATATAGTTAGATGCGCTAACTATATATCGCGCACCCGCAATCCACTGCTGATGATGTCACATATTACATCATTCATGACATGGTTAGTGACATCACTGATGACATCACTGATGACATCTCAAATGACATCACTGAAGACAACATCCAGTGACTGTATGTTTCTGTAAAGTTAAAATATGTCTTACATATTGAAGAATGAGTGGATGTATAAGTGTCTGGATGAAGGATTTAGTAGGTGCATGACTGACTGTATGAGTGAGTGATTAAATGTGTCTCACTGAGTGCATGGGTTAGTGACTAAACTGTCTTAATTTGTGCATCATTATATCTGTTGTTCTGTAAACTGTTGCATGTGTTGATAAGTAGCTATATGAGTAACTATATGGGTTATTGATTTGTTGCCCAAGTATTTGTATGGGAAACTGAGTGTGTGTGTATGGGTGGCTGGGAGGTGTGTGACTCTGTACATAGATGTGTGAGTAGTTCATTCACTATATGTATGGGTTCAAAAGTGCATGTGGAAACAGCTGTATGGGCGGTTGACTGTGCATGAGTGTATTAGTGAGTGAATGGATATCTCAGTGCTACATGTCAAAGTAAGTACATATGTAAAACACAGTACATGTGAGAGTTGACATATATAAATAACTGTGCATAAGAGCCAGTGAATGTGTGAGTGGCTGTATAGATCATTGTGAACATGTATCAGGGATTGTATAAGAGAGTAAAGTAAATATGTGTTAGTATATGTTTGAATAAGTAAGGTGTGTATAACTGTATAGTTGAGAAAATGGAGGTGTGATTGATTTTTTGCATAACTGACTAGGTGTGTGAGTAACTCCATGGATGAGTGACAGTCTGTGACTGTCTGTTTACACTGATTGTATCTAAGGTTATATTAGAGTCTGAAGAGGTTCCTGGTATTATCACATGAATGATATCATCAGTGATGTGATCAGTCATGTCAAATGAGATGTTATCAGTGATTTTATCAGTGATGTCATTTGAGATGGCATCAGTGATGTCATCAGTGATGTCACTAACCATGTCATGAATGATGTAATATGTGACATCATCAGCAGTGGATTGCGGGTGCGCGATATATAGTTAGCGCATCTAACTATATATGGAATTTCAATGGTTTTATGCGAGTAAAATAAGGTTTTGTAAAAGCAAATTCCTAACTATATATGTTCTATAACCAATGGTTTTTTCATTGAATTTTAAAGGTTTTGTAAATGCAAATTCCTAACTATATATGGACTATAACCTATGGTTTTTTCATTGAATTTCAATGGTTTTTTAAAAGCTAATATCTGTAGCTGTAAAATGTATTCTTCTTTAAATCTTGAAATATATTTTTCATGTTTTTTAGACAATTTTTTTAAAACATTTTTTTTTGTTTCGCTCCCAGTCCGCGAACCGGTCAGCTTCCCGTTAGCTCAATTTAAAGCCGCGGCTTAGTACGCGAACCGGTAAACGTTCCTTTAGCGTAACTGTTACGTTCGCATGACGTTTTGCGTTATCGCGTAATACGTCATTGGACGTGCCAAGTTAGCGGACCCGGAAGTGGACCGGAAAGCGGAGCAAAGCGCGAAACGTAAACACAGCAGGTCATGTGACTCGATAATAACAATTTTCATTGGTTCATTTCACTTTTGGTTTCCTAATGATGTAATACTTGGTCATGTGATGTAAAATTAACACTTTTCATTGGTTTAGAATTTTTCCTTCTCCCAAATGATGAAAACCCCTCCTTCTTTCCTCACTCTGACTTTCATCTTGGTGAGAGAAAGACCCTTTTTGATTCTTCAGCAATGGCTTCAATGGTTGCTTCAGCCAGTGTGCCCCCACCACCTCCTCCACCTCCTCATGGGAAGAAAGGACCACCTGCTTCACTAATTATAGAAGAGGAGGAAAATCAAGAAGAGGAAGAAGAGGAAGAACATCCTGAGTTTTTGCCAGAGGAGCCCAGGAGATATAACAGGAAATAAAATTACATCTGGCAATTTTTTTAATTTCCAGCTGACCAAAAAAAAGTCAATGCCGGATACGTCTTTTGCCGTATTTGCGGCGATCGTCTTTCAAGGGGCACTGACAAAAAGTACAGCTATGGGAATTATACAATGCACAGGCACATGAGTCGGTGGCACCCTAACAATTACAGTAATGCCCAGCTTCGCGACCAACAACAAAATCCCCCAGAAATGGCGAGAAGATCTGTTGTTCATGAGGTATCGGGACCGGAGGCGAGGGAGGTGATCCCGAACATCCAAATCAACATGGGGGAAGTGAAGCAAGTCTGTGTGTGGTGCAACCAGACACTTTGCTACCCCGAAAGTAGCATTACCCTTATAATGAGAGCCATCAACAATCATGTGTGCCCAAAACGCCCCAACAAATAAATTCTTCTTTTTTTCGTTGCTCCTGTTGAGCCCTTTTCACTGAATCATTTTTGTTTCCCCCCTACCCCCCAAAAAACAAAAAAATTTCAAAATGTTCAGAAAAAAACAAAAAAATATAAAAAATGTTCAGAAAACTAATAAAAAAAATTTAAAACAACAAAAACAAAAAAAAAGTTCTTTTCAGAACTACCTCCCCATTATTAAAAAAAATTGGTAGAATTCTTTGAACTCTGCCAAGCTCTATTTCTATTAGTTCGCTCCCAGTTCGCACTCCGGTACGCGAACTTTGAGTGAACCAAAAAAATTTTTTTAAAAAAAGAACAGTAAGTATAAGGAAAGGAAACAGACAGTTATGTTACAAAAAAGACAGCTATAGGGAGTAAAGAAAAGATACTGTTACCCGCAATTCACTTCTGATCATGTCATATATTACATAATTTTTGACATGGTCAGTGACATCATCAGCAGTGGATTGCGAGTAACAGTTTTTTTTGTTTACTTCCTATAGCTGTCTTTCTTGTAACATAAATGTCTTTTCCTATCCTTATACTTACTGTTCTTGTTTTAAAAATTTTTGGAGATCATTCAGAAACAGTAACATTAATAGAGACAGAATTAGTGAATAATAATGAAGAAGTATGAGAAGAGAGGGAGTGAGAAAAATACTGGAAGGAGTAGAAAAATTAAGTAATAGAGAAAGGAATGAGAGAAGTAGCAAACACAGGAAAGTAAAGATTAAAGAAATGAAGCAGTAGAACTAATAGATGTTAAATGTGATAGATTAAATGATTGATTGAGGGTGACGATAAGGTGTGTCCTCTCTAAAAGTTTGTTTAAGGTGAACCGTACTCTGGGTTGCATATCAAATTTATGCTTGTTGAAGAATACAGAGGAGATAATAGATGTGAAGACCTACCATTGTAGTAAAACATGCCCACTTATTACATCATTCATAACATAGTCAGTGACATCATCAGCAGTGGAATGCGGGTTAAAAAAGTAGAAAACATTTACCTTATAATTCTTGTTAACTTTTAAAGAAAATTTTTCATATATTCAATCTGTAAAAGAGAGAACAAACATTTCCAAAAATATTAAAACATGTATTTAAAAATTAGAAAAAAGAAGGGAAAAGGTTCAAGAAGAAACAGTTTTTAAACAACTTTGACACTTACAGAAACCTCTACTTCTCTACGATCCGTACACAATCCTAAAGATATTTATTTTAAACAAACAGTATCTTCATGCTGATGAAATGAGGCCTATTTTGAAACATGATGCTTCTTTTGCATTGCTTATGTCTCACAATAGTGATGCAATAACAGCGCAAAAGAGATGTAAAACCATCATAAAATTGTGTCTAACATTTTAAATGATTGTTTCAGGATGCAAATAAGATGTGTGCTTTCAAGAGCTTTCTTAGAGGTGAGGCCTGTTTCTTTTTTTTCAAAAAAAACAGTACCCAGAAGTACAGCACTGTAAGCATTAGAATTGACACTTACAGAAGACTCAGTTTTTCCATATCTACCTCACATTTCTAAATGTATATCATAAGTACAAAAAGCAGAACATTAATTATACATGTTAAATGGTTTATTTTTGCTGTTCTCAGAATGTATCAAATTTCACTTAAATCAGTGATTTGAAGGTATTCATCATGTAACAGCGGGGAAAAAAAACACAATCAAAATGATTGTGTTTAAAAAACCCATACAACCTAAGAAATCTGAATTCAAAACTCCTTAAAATTAACTTACTTTCAATAACGTCAAAGGATCTCCTATGAACAGCATCCACTCTGTTGTGCTATAAATATTTTCAGCCCGCCACTTTCTGAAAGAAAACCTCCATCATTTCGAAAAATATGTTACATACAAGAAAAGACTTCTCACATTCTATCACATGTTTCCACTAGGCCAAATCATGTTGCAGCGATTCGCAACTCTTGTAATTCTTCCAATCAAATCCCGTCATTTTCTATTTTCGCATCTTTCAAAAAGAAAACATTTGAGATTATTTTCACAATCCTGGACTACTAATATCTTACTCTTCTTTGTCACTCATGTTCTCCTTTTCCTATGACACTGATACTGCTTACTATGAAGCAGACTTACTTGCATCAGGTTTATATAGTTGGATTTTAAAATTGACATTATAATTAAAAGTTTTGGACCAATAATCTAGACAGCATTGCAGACTTACATTCCCTCTACTTGATGAACAATTTCCAATTCCTCACAGGAAATCCCAAAATTCTTTCTTTAAAATTTTGGTTTTAAAAACACCAGGTAAGAATTTTTAAGGTCAAACGGCAATTTTTTTTTGAAAGTTACAACAGAATCATTGCAGAATGACCAGCCGTTTCGAGACGTTAAGTAAGCTGTATAATGTCCTGATGTTGTTGAAGGACCATCGTGATAGATAATTGCTACAGTTACAAAAGTCCTCCCTGATATTGACAGCTGAGAAGCCACAATTTTTTTTATTAAAGTTGACAATTTTGATCCATCAGGCTTACATCGTTGGATCATTAAAATGACATACTGGCCATATCTACGTATAAATAATGTTGACATCATATCACATTTACATTGGCTACACTCCATGTTGTGATCCGCTGCATTTACTAGCTTATTAAAGGACACTGATTTACTGTCTGGCAAAGTTAAATATATAAATCTTTCTGAGTCTACACTAGTAGTACTTGATACCATACAGTTCTCGCAGTCATGCTGCCATTGATAAGAAAGCCCAAACAGGTGATCTACATCTACACCCTCATCTTGCAATACATCAAGCATATACATTAAAAACTCCTGACAATCTTGCTGATTATTTTCAGAGAAGTCTGTTTGACCTGAACATTCATCTAACAGATAACGAACTTCAGACACACTTTCTACTTTTGTTCGATCAGTGCTACATTTCTCGAAAACAGAATTCAACAAACAGCATAAAATTTGTTCTGAATTCAACAGAATCTGTTCTTTTAAACTCTCTAGTGAAAAGAGAACATTAACCACTACATTTGCATAGCAGTTGACACCAGAACTGTTTTCAAATTGAAAACTGACAACATCTTCAACAGAATCCACTTTCTTTCTGCTAACAATTTTCGGTTCATTGACTTTTAGTCTTTTTGCAACAACCTCCCTACTATTACTGATATTTCTACGTTTCCGGCCTACCACACGTTTCTCAAACAAAGGATATTGAGGCAAATGTGGCGCATACTCTCTTCTTAACCTATTGTATTCCTTAACACAATCTAGATCCGCACAAATGTTTGTGACATCACAGTCAATCAAGTACAATCCAGATAAAGTTCTAACTCGTGACAATGCCACATATGCCATACCCTCCTTGAACACAGAACTGCCAATATTCACCAATGCACTGTCTACACTTAAACCTTGCGATTTATGGATTGTCACCGCATATGCCAAGCAAACAGGAAACTGTTTACGGCGAACATATAAGTCTTTAACAAGCAAAAACCTAGCAAAACAACGACCAATTAGCTGTACTTCCTCAATGCCATCAAATTTAATTTTTAAAAATTCTATTCCATCTCTATTTCTGTATTTCTCAAAATCAACAACATTACCCATTGATCCATTTACCAGACCTCTTTCTACATGTAAATTCCTTCTCAAAATGATTTGGCAATTTAAACACACATTCAAAGTCTTTTCAAAACCCGCTGTTTTAGATATAGTCTTCTCTAATGAATCCAATTTTGATTTCAAATTGTCTGACAAAATAATTGTTGATCCCATATGCTCTATTTCGTCGATAGCTTCAAGTTTCACAATCTCTTGCTTTTCTAAATTCAACATTTTGTTGTTGAAGATGGCACATTCTGCAAGAGTTGGCATCAAACATATCCCGGATTTCTTCTCAGTAATTTTCTGAAAAATATTCTCAGGCACAATCTCTTGTTTGGGATATAAATTTGACAGTAATCGTGCATTTAAAGCTTCTTTCCCATGCTCGGTCACTTTTCCAATTCTAATATCTTGTAGAATATTCTTGTAATCTTCATCCTTTGCCTGACGCATATTTTCATGCAGTTCAGCATAATTGAAGTTTAACCATATATTGACGTTGCCAATGCTCCCTAGGCACTTCCTGGTATCTTCATGCGTGAGTATTTTGAACACAGGTTGACCTTTTACTGCTGTCAGCTGCAGAAGATCTCCGAAAACAATGATGTGTTTGCCACCAAATAACACATCATATTCAGTTTTAAGTACTTCTTGCATTCTCAAATGCACAAAGGCAAGCATGACATTGGAAACCATGCTTACTTCGTCAATGATAAGTAGTTTAATTTTCCTCAAGACTCTTGAAACTTCACAGCAAGCATCCCCAGATAACTTGTGGTATTGTAATTTGTTGTCATGCTCCACTGGCAGCATCAGTAGACGATGCAAAGTAATACCTTTAATGTTATGTGCTGCCAGTCCGGTAGGAGCGGTGACAACACAAGACAGCGATGACTCAGTCCTTTCCTGCAAATAACAAGAAATTGCTTTAATGAGGAAACTTTTTCCAGTTCCCGCTTCTCCACTCACGTACAGTCGGTCAGGCTTCAACGATGTACATGAGCACTCTTTCTTCTCATGACTTAATCCGTGCTCAATTTCCTTGGTAACTTCATCATATATTTTCCTCTGCTCAACGTTGAGTTGTTTTTCCAAGTCTTCTAAGTTAACTGAATCCTCCTGAGCATGTGCCATGGCTCTTTCCACTTCATTCATAGCAGTGGCAGCTTCATTTTCGATAATAGGTCCTCCAAGTGGATCTTGACTCAATGAAACAGAACTCTGACTGTCCTGAGAACTGTCTCTGGCAATCTCGACTGCAATCGTTACTTCCTGCTCAATTTCCAAAGTTAGCATTTCTTGATATTTAGGAAAAGCAGGACATTCTATGGACTCCTTGGCTGCATTGAAAGAGTCTTCGTAACAGAGGAAATCTCCAAGCAGTTCCTCTTCTGCACGCCAAGGCTTGAAAAGTTGCAAAAGTGCTAAATAGAAAAACTCCTTTTTTTCTGGAGATTCGCCACTCAATTTTCGATGGTTTACTAATTGGCATTTTCTTTGCTTGACCAGGCATCCCTCACTTCCAATTACAGCATACACTCCTTTCTCAATATCTTCTTTGATGTTCCTCTTGAATATATAATTTTGGAGAACCTCATATAGACAAACATTCTCAAGGTGACTGCTTTGATTTGGATAATATGTATCCAACATGTTGGTCTTCAAAATGTCGGTACTGTTTGGTTCCTTTTCTGCCAAATACTCAATTTCCCGGACAGGTTTTAGAACTCGATTTCGCGTTGCAGCAAGACCAAGACTCGGCCAAACGATACTCCTGGATTTGGCATAGAGACTTGCTGAAGACAATCGATCAGAACATTCGTAAGCTCCGATTTCTCAATGCGACAACATCTTCAGACTGAAACTGTACAACTTCTTGCTGAGGCTCTTTTCATGGGAAATGTCCTCCCACATATCCTTCAGTTCTGTCTTTTCTTTTTTGGTGATGTAAGATGTCACATACCGAGCCACAGCCATACAGTTGTCAGCCACAAACTGTATATCCATGTTAGCATTCCACATGGACAAAATCACTGGGTTGTAGTCATTGATGTACTTGGACTCTTCGTTCCTTTTCAAATTGTATGTATTCTTGGGTGATTTCCTCGTCACATTATGTCACAGCGAAGACATCAAACTGTTCACTCTTCCTTTAGAAATCACCGGTCGTGGAAAGTTGAAACGACATTTGGTGTAGAACTTGTCCTTGTTTCTGAATTTACGACGACAGTACTTTCCACAACGATGGCTTTGGAAACGTAGAACTTGTTCTCTTAGGCTTTTCTTCTCCGTTGCGTTTGGAACAGCACACGTAGAATACTGTTCTATGAAATTCATCACTAAGTCATCCGGATCTGTTCCAAATTTAGGTGCATCCTTGATCCACAACAACATATGTATATGAGGGGCACCTCTTGCTTGGTACTCCTTTCTCCAGAAGAAATCCAACACCTCTCCAAGAGGTGGATTCTTCTTATTGGTGATGAAAGACATCATAGCTTCAAATCTATGATTGAAGTACCTGCATACATTCACTGGATCCAAAGAACACAGTTCTCCGGGTGTCTTGAATTCAATGTTTTCAATATTTCCATTTGCCTCTCGTAGAAATTCAAGTAAGTCTTCCCAGCCATACTCGGCACAGCTCAGAGTGAGGAACCATGTTGGAGTTCCTAAGTTCCTCAGCATACATTTTAAATCACCATGACGACGGTACCAGTACTCATTAGTACCACGCTGACACGCCATGAGATTAATTAAGTGAGAATCCAAAATACTGTCTTGGACATTGATTTTATGCATAAAATCACTTGCCGAGATGTTTCGCATCTGTATACCACTTTTTAAAATGTGGTTCACTGCATATGACAATCCTGACAGATCGCTTTCAAACAGAAGATGAAACAAATAGGGAATGCATTGACGAAACCTAGGATCTTCTGCATACAATCGTAAAGTCCGGTATTCAGACGCAGGAATTTGATGAGGTCGCTCATCATATCTTCCTCCTTGACCTGTGGGAAATAGCTGTGGGAAACACTGAGCTTCCAAACTTTCCTCCCAAACACTAATGGGACTCCCTTTGGCTTGTTTCATTTGAAACAACTCAATAGCATTCCCCATGACTTCCTTGGAATGCAAAGGATGAACACTATAATGTTCATATGTTTCTTCACTATTAGACACCTCTACTTTCTCAATTTGGCCAGCACACAAAACGCTATCCTCTTCATCACTTACTTCCTCTTCTGCAACATATACATTCTTATAGTACTTATTATTTTTCTTCAAATACAAAGTTGCATTTTTCACTTTCCTAACATCCACTAAATCTTGCCATATTTTCTTATTCTTTGTCGGAACCCCATTAACCAAGATAACCAGAGGTTCCTCTTCCACTTTCTCAACTCCAATTGTGTTAATGTTTTTGTTCAAATCTAGAGGCAAATAAACAACTCTTCCCTTTAATCCTCTCTGTAAATCTGTTGGAGGCAACTTCCCTGTCTTTGGCTCCATTCTTACAATAGCCTGAAAGGGATGGATACTTTGAATCAAAATAGATTCATAAGTATTTAAATCCTTCAATTCTGAAGGAATCTCAACCAATTCCAGATTATTATGAACTGCCCTAGCAGGCATCTGGTTTTGATTTAATTTATTACAACAATAAGTACACACACGTTGGTCCACTCCCAAATCAAAACAATTGTCTACCATCAAGTATGTGGCTAAATTCTTCCATTCACTATTATTTTCCCTTTCAGTTTTTGCATATAAATCCACTAACTTAGTCTGATTCTTATAATAAGTGCGTCGACAACATACACAAGTGAAATTAGGCCTCTCACTTGATTTCATCTGAAACGTGGCAATTTGCTTCTGAAAATTATCTGAACTAGAAACCTGTATATTATGTTCAACATAACCCTCTACTTCTGGGTCAATTTGAACATTCTCATCTCTACTACCAAAGTAACAAAACTCAATTTCTTCACGAATATTCTTCACATCTATTTCAGAACCATGCAAAAGAGCAGCACATAATTGTTTAAGCATAATTGCTGGACTCTTAGCATAATACAACATTCTCACTAATTTTCTCACTTTATTATGATGCACTGCTAGCATCCTGAAATGATGAAAAACACTCTGGCATACTCTCCTGGAAAGACAAGCCAGTGAATGACCACGCAAACCTGTCATTTGTCTCACTCTGCAAGGATCTAAATCTTGCAACAACTTTATTTTCTGCTTCAAACTTTTCTTATTAAATGTCCGTATAAAATCACAAAGCAAATTGATGGAAACCTGTCGCACACTGCAAATAGAACTACACTTCCAAATGTACACAGGACCCTTAGGACGTCTTCCTAAAACCTCATCACTTAGCGCCTCTTCTGTCTCTGTTGTCACAAGTTGTTCTTTTTCAACTGGACAACCATCCTTCACTTCATAAGCTCGACCACTGGTGTCAACTGCAAACACCAAATCATTATCCTGAAAATAACTCTCCTCATTAAAAAATGCCTCACAACTTGAACTATGCATCCATTCTCCGGAAAAAACTTCACAAAAGTTAGTACGATTTACTACTCTCTTCCATCTACTTTTTGTTTTGAAATCAGAAATTACCTTGCTTAGTTTCCTAATTCTATTGATTACCAAAATAAACAACTTTCGCTTAACTTCAAAAGCATGATCAATAATTTTCTCTACATTTTTCTTCTTCTTATAAAATGCCGCTTTCTGTTGGCCTTTTTTTTAATATTTTTCAATAAATTAACTATTATCCTGTTACGGAACATTCGATTTCGAATGTCCCTAAACTGTTGTTTCCTTCTACTATCATGCACAGAGTTATCTCTTCCTCTACCAGTAACATTTTTGATGGGTCTCTCCTTTCCATTTAAATTGCTTTTCTTTTTGTGGACTGAAACATTTTTTGGAGAAAAACTTTTTTTACTACAAATATTTCTTAAGAATGATTTCGTGCTCTTACCCGGACCTTTCTTGGTGTTTTGACAAGTATTTGGGGAAGAGGACTGCTGCAAAAAAAAACATCATCCTGCTGTCTTTGACGTTTTCTAGCCTTTCTAATTCTATTTTTTGTAGGCATTTTCCAAACTATGAAAGAATCTGCAGTTGAATCTGTGGAAAAATATAATAAAAAATGTTATTAACCACTATTACCAAACAGTAAATGAATAACAGTCATCTAAAACTTAATGCCCTACTAATTATTTAACATAGCAAATCTTTTCCACCAGCACTGCATCACAAAAATGACACTCAATGGTACAAAACAGGCATAGAACAATCATAAATCACTCCCTAATATTTTAAATGATTAATTCAGGATGACGATAAGATGTAGCCTATCTAAAGGTTTGTTTAGGCCCAGATCTTTGGACTGGGGTGAATGTGTGTCATTGATCCACATTCGGTCCATCACCTGTTTTGTTTATTTGAGGTGAGGCCAACACATGGTTGCAGATAAGATTTTCACTGAAAAAAACCAAGGTAAAAAAACATGTGAAGGCCTACCAATGAAGTAAGTCATTATTTGAAAACCATTACATTTCTGGAAATATGCACTGCTAGTGCTTCATAAGTTGTTTTGGGTCATATTTATAAGGCATTTGAGTGTCTATTATGCTATTTTACGTTCTTCATGGTGCAAATTTCTTGTAAATACGCTCCCACCTGCGGTTGGCAAATTTAGATTTTGATTATGGGAGTTACATAGGCATGTTAATAATTTCCCAAAAATGGTGTATGACCCCAAACAACCTATGAAGCTATATTCAGAAATTTAATTGATTTCAAAATTCGTTTTTAAACACAGCATATAAATCAATTGTATACCTGCATTCAAGAGGAAATGACTGAAAATGTCCTTGAGACACATGAAAGAGTTTTCTGGAATGCCCTAGCACCATTTTTTGGACATTATTAACATGGCTATGTAACTCCCATAATCAAAATCTAAATTTGCCAAGCGCAGGTGGGAGCGTATTTACAAGACACTTGCCCCATGAGGAATGCTTGCCATTTAAAAAGGAAAAATAACATCAAAGACACTCAAATGCCCTATAAATATGACCCTAAACAACCTATGAAGCTCTAGCAGTACATATCCAGAAATGTAATTGATTTCAAAAATGGTTTTTAAAAACAACATATCTGTTTCAGCTTACATAAGAGACCATGGAATGGGCTTCATATACAACAATAACTTGTGTTACTGCATGCCAGAATGGTACACCGAATATGCAATTACAATTTCTCAAAGAAACAAAATCTATTTCTATATCACTACAGACAAAGCCACAGTTTAAAAACACAGCTTTCTTCATCATTTTCTCCTTAGCAAGATTTATCGCAAATGCGATTAAAAACGGCCGCAATGCATGAATATCGCTGAAAAGTCAACGATATTCATGCATTATCCAGCAAATGCTCTTAGCCATGTTATCCACCTCCCATTGGATAACATGGCTAAGAACTGCTCGCAAATGCGGAAAAAAACGGCCGCAATGCATGAATATCGCTGAAAAGTCAGCGATATTCATGCATTTTCCAGCAAATGCTCTTAGCCATGTTATCCACTTCCCATTAAATAACATGGCTAAGAACTGCTCAGGGCCCCATGAGGAACACTTTCCATTTAAAAAGGTAAACATAACATCAAAGACACTAAAATGCCTTCTAAATATGACCCCAAACAACCTATGAAGCTCTAACAGTACATATCCAGAAATTTAATTGATTTCAAAATTCGTTTTTAAACACAGCATATAAATCAATTGTATACCTGCATTCATGAAGAAATGACTGAAAATGTCCTTGAGACACATAAAAGTGTTTTCTGGAATGCCCTAGCACCATTTTTGGGACACTATTAACATGGCTAGGTAACTCCCATAATCAAAATCTAAATTTGCCAAGCGCAAGTGGGAGCGTATTTACAAGACACTTGCCCCATGAGGAACGCTTTCCATTTAAAAAGGTAAACATAACATCAAAGACACTAAAATGCCTTCTAAATATGACCCCAAACAACCTATGAAGCTCTAACAGTACATATCCAGAAATGTAATTGATTTCAAAATTCGTTTTTAAACACAGCATATAAATCAATTGTATACCTGTATTCAAGAGGAAAGGACTGAAAATGTCCTAGAGACACAGGAAAGCGTTTTCTTGAATGCCCTACCACCATTGTTTGGACATTATTAACATGGCTATGTAACTCCCATAATCAAAATCTAAATTTGCAAAGCACAAGTGGGAGCGTATTTACAAGACACTTGCCCCATGAGGAACACTTTCCATTTTAAAAGGAAAACATAACATCAAAGACACTCAAATGCCTTATAAATATGGCCCAAAACAACCTATGAAGCTCTAGCAGTACATATCCAGAAATGTAATTGATTTCTAAAATCGTTTTTAAAAACAACATATCTGTTTCAGCTTACATAACAGACCATGGAATGGGCTCCATGTACCACAATAACTTGTGTTACTGCATGCCAGAATGCTACACCGAATATGCAATTACAATTTCTCAAAGAAACTAATTCTATTTGTATATCACTAGAGACAAAACCACATTTTAAAAACACAGCTTTCTTCATCATTTTCTCCTTAAATCATACTATTCTCTATCTAAATTAAATAAATCTTTTCTCACCTTAGCAAATATTTTTTGAGTTTTGAAAACAGTCTCAGAAATACACCAAATTGTCTTCAGCAGAAGAAAAACGATGCACTCCAGAGGCTGCAGCTATTGAAAGCACAGAAATACAGATATTCATTTCACATATCTCTCATATTAGCCAATCATAACTCTTCCATCACTTTTTTCAAATCAAAACCCTTCCCCCCTCTGCCCTCTCTGCCTTTTTTCCATAGCAACCACCTCCTGTAAGACCTCTCATGTTTGCAAATTCACACAACAATGTTTCAATTGAACTCTGAACTCTCAGTGCACCTGCGTATCCAGTGCAATCTTTCATTAAATGTTTCTTCCTTGACCATTCAAATTACATCTTTCAAAGAACACATCCATGCACCCTAACTTTCTGTTTTCAGAAATGGAAATGCACCAATCACTGCTAATGATTCATTAGCATTGGAAATCCACAGTTTTTTTTCTTTAGAAACTCCTACTGTTTCAACTGCCCTTTCATTACCACACTTCATCTGACTGCAGAACAACCTTCTCCCACCATGTTTAAGGTCCGGATTGTTGGACATAGTTACATCCACTGGGCTCAAAGGTATGCTGAGAACAGAAATTTACCTAACCTCAATTTACAAGATGTGGAAATTAAGTGGTTGGGCCAAAGAGGATTAAAATGTCACCAATTGATACCATTGGTGAAAACCTTTATGCATTTGCCAAAACCTGACCTGTTAATAGTGCACTGTGGAGGTAATGATTTGGGCACTTTGACAGGGGTAGGTCTGGAAATGCTTTTACAGGACACCTTTGAGCAATTAATGGCACTTTTTCCTCAAACTGCCTTGGTCTATTCCAATATATGCCAAAGACAGAAATGGAGGTGGTCCAACCAATTTTCTCCACAAATTGAGAAAGCGAGGAAGCATGTAAACAAATCTGTTTCAGCTTTCATGAGAGACCATGGAATGGGCTCTCTGTACAACAATAACTTGTGTTACTACATGCAAGATATCTACAGAGGAGATGGAGTTCACTTCTCAGATGAGGGCAACAGAATTTTCATTCTGAATTTAAGACTGTGCATTGGTACCTACTTATAAGTACCTAAATGTACCATAAACCCAAAAGCTCTTCTCAGAGCTACCCTTCATCTGATCACACACTTTTATTATTTTTTTTCTAACTTTTTTTCTGTAATTTTCAACAAACTATGCTCAAAGAGCGCTATCCGGTACGCGAACTGGAAGCTAACCGCGCAAAATTTCAAAAAAAAAGTTTTTTCTTTGCACATATAGTCCTCCTCAGCCACCCTCAGAAAACGTAGGGGGCCAAAATACTTGTACCATGCCCCCTTCTACCCATTCAGAACATTATTTACCCTCCATTTTATACCTTGATTCGACCGAAACACAAAATGGTGGACTCCCGTTACGCTCCTAGTTCGCGGACCGGACCGCTTTCCGGGAAGCGGTCCAAAAAAAAGGTGGGAAAGTAATTTACAGAAAAACGACTACAGACACTCTCACCAAATATAAATTAGCTCATACTACATAACAATCCCTTTCATTCTCACAAATTTGATTGAAATTTCATTTAGCCATTTAGCCTGTAGACCTCTCCAAGTACCGTGAGGTAAATTACTTCACAAAACACATCTGAACTGTTGGAATTGACAACCAATGAAAATGTTACTTTCATTTTCTACTTTTATTACCTGACATTTGATTGGTTATATACCTGTATATATATAAAGGAAGAGAAGGAAACACAGCCATTTTGACTACTACTTCTTGTTGTACATCACATTTCAATAGCTTCCAAAAACTTCAACTTCTTTGTGAAGGTAAGTTATAATTTTTAAAAATGAAATATATTGTGCACTATAACTTAATATAGTAGACTTTTTCTGCTAGATATACACTATCCCTCTGTAGTAGTAATGTATTTAGATAGACTTCTCTGTTATAGTTATGAATGGAGTTAGGCTTGTCTTGGTTAAATCACATACACTTTTTTATAGTCCTATTTCCACTCTGATACTATACACTGCCAAAAGATAAATTCACTGATAAAAACTGCCTATCTAAAATTAATCCCAACAGTGCCCTATCTCTACTAATATATATTTTTTTAATCCAAATTTCAGGCAAAATGGAAGGCGAAAACCAAGTTTCTTTTGAGATGGACCTGCAAGAGAGCAGCCAGGAATTGATTGAACAAATTGACATGGAATTTATGGATGAAAGCTTGGATAATGAACTGCTGCAATGTGTCCAAGCAGTAGATGCCCTCCTTGCAAATGAGGACATTTTACAACCTCACAGATTGCAAACAATATTTCAAGAAAATAATGACATTTCTGACACTGAAATGTTAGAAAGTTTAATAAATTATGAAAAACAATCAAAATAAAAAAAAAACTTTAAAAATAAAGAAAACAAAAAAAAAACAACAAAAACAACAAACAATTAACATACAGTCTTTGAAAAGTGTATCATTCTATTATCCTTATAGTACGCTGCCCAGAACGCTTTCCGGTTCGCGTACTAGGCGCTCATCGCGCAAAAAAAAAAAAAAAAAAAATGTTTTGCCCCTGCTGGGCCCTTTTAAAACCTCCACATAAAACCTAGGGGGTCAGGGAGGATCTACTATGCCCCCTTATGGAAATTTCCCCGTTTGTTTTGGCCTCCTCTTGTCTCTCGATCCTACCGAGAGACAAGATGGTGGCTGCACCGGACTGTTTAGAATGTTGACAGACACCGAAGAGCCAATCAGCTTTCCGTGCGCAAAGTTCCGTTACGCGAAAAGTACGCGAACCGGATCGCTGCCCGGAGCGCTGTTACAGATATATATCTTGATTTAAACGTTAATTTCTCAAAATCCACTGAAGCACATATATTGAGACCTAGCAAAGGCACATCGGGCTAACAGTCCCTACAATTTTGCCAAGTTTCGTGGAAATCCATTCAGCCGTTCGGGCTAAAAGTGAGTCCAACCGCCCTATGGAAATTAACATGGGAAAAACGCGTTTTGGGACCCCCTTTTTTCTCGGCCCCCCCTTGACGAACCCCCCCCAAATTTCCAGGAGCTACTCAGAAACAAAATGTGCCATTTTCCTGAAAATTTCAGCCGATTCCGTCCACAAACGCCAAAGTTATTAGACATAGAATTTTCAGAAATCCCATAGGGAAAAAATCCTAACTATATATACCTACTGGCGACCGCCAGTAGGTAATATATATATATATATATATATATATATATATATATATATATATATATATATATATATATATATATATATATATATATATATATATATATATATATATATATATATATATATTACCTACTGGCAATAGCCAGTAGGTATATATAGTTAGGATTAATTCCCTATGGGATTTCTGAAAATTCTATGTCTAATAACTTTTGCGTTTGTGGACGGAATCGGCTGACATTTTCAGGAAAATGGCACATTATGTTTCTGAGCAGCCCCTGAAAATTTGGTGGGGTTTCGTCAAGGGGGGGCTGAGAAAAAAGGGGGGTCCCAAAACGCGTTTTTTGCATTGAGTTTTCCATAGGGCGGTTGGACTCACTTTCAGCTCGAACGGCTGAATGGATTTGCACGAAACTTGGCAAAATTGTAGGGACTGTTAGCCCGATGTGCCTTTGCTAGGTCTCAATATATGTGCTTCAGTGGATTTTGAGAAATTAACGTTTAAATCAAGATATATATCTGTAACAGCGCTCCGGGCAGCGATCCGGTCCGCTTACTTTTCGCTTATCAGAACTTTGCGCGCAGAAAGCTGATTGGCTCTCCGGTGTCTGTCAACATTCTAAACAGTCCGGAGCGGCCGCCATCTTGTCTCTCGGTAGGATCGAGAGAGAAGAAGAGGTGAAAAACGAAAGGGGAATTTAATGAAAGGGGGCAAGGTATCCCCCTCTTGACCCCCTAGGAATGTTGTTGGGGTTATTAAAGGGTCCCGTGGGGAAAAAAAAAAAAAAATGATTTTTCACGGTAGAAGCGCTTCACGGGCCGCGAACTGGTAGCGAAACGGGAATTCGCCATTTTGTGCTTCGTTAATTAAATTACTAGGTATAAGTGGGTGCGGGAGACGTATCCTAATCCCCTATGTTTCCTGAGGGTGGCTGAGGAGGCTGATATATGTTGATACATCTCTTCCAGCGGCTGTGCGTGAGCTTTTTTTTTTTTTTGCTGCGTGACAGTCCGGAGCGGCCGCCATCTTGTCTCTCGGTAGGATCGAGAGAGAAGAAAAGGTGAAAAACTAAGGGGGAATTTAATGAAAGGGGGCAAGGTATCCCCCTCTTGACCCCCTAGGAATGTTGTTGGGGTTATTAAAGGGTCCCGTGGGGAAAATAAAAAAAAAATGATTTTTCACGGTAGAAGCGCTTCACGGGCCGCGAACTGGGCCGCAAACTGGTAGCGAAACGGGAATTCGCCATTTTGTGCTTCGTTAATTAAAGTACTAGGTATAAGGGGTTGCGGGAGACGTATCCTAATCCCCTATGTTTCGTGAGGGTGGCTGAGGAGGCTGATATATGTTGATACATCTCTTCCAGCGGCTGCGCCATCTTGCCTTTTTTCGAATGCCACAATTTTGTCGTGCACGGCAGCCATTTTAGATGCCAGGCTGGTCCCAGGCTATCACCTAACCCTGCGGATGTAGTTTATGGCCCCAGCTGTAGAGAATTCAGACATGCCAATCCTCCTGATTCAGGCGTGTGACTACTGTTTCAGTGCTAGTCTCCCGCCTCCCGATTTCTGCAAGCAAAAACCCGGGGGCATATTACGAACAACTAGCGATAATTTTTGTCTCTAACTTCTTTAGAGACAAAAATTATCGCCGCACATCGGCGATTTTTATCGCAGATAAACCTTGCTATTATCGCAGAAAAGTCAGCGATATTCATGTATTATCGACCTAATGCTCTTAGCCATGTTATCCACCTCCCATTGGATAACATGGCTAAGAACTGCTCAGGGCAGGTGTTAGATTTTGGAGATATTCGCGCTTAGCGCGAATATCTCCAAAAGTTGGTAATAGAAGGTAGCGATGTTAGGGACTGTTTCTAGTCGCTAACATCTTGGCACGCCACTTTGCATGTCATTAGTGATAAGTATCACTGACATGCAAAGCGGGGCCCAAGATGGTCGCAATCTCCTTTTAGCTGTCACTAACTGGTGTTAGCGACAGCTTGGTAATAGGGAGATAATTTTATCTCCGCTTTCAAGGCTTTTAAAGCCAAAAAAGCGGAGATAAACCCCCTTGATAATATGCCCCACGATTCCTTGGGGGTTTCAGCTGACAGGGCTTGGTATTGGGTTACATGGTAATTTTTCCAGGAAACGTCAGAGGGTCGATGCAGGGGTTCTAGAAGAGGTGATAAACCATTTAAGCCTCATGAACAAGCGCATGGTCTTTTAAAGATTTGTGAAGTACTCGGAGCGGCGGTGTGTGTGTGTGCCCTCTTTCAGGAGCGGGCGGGGGGGCACTGCCAGCAACTTGCCAGGTCAGGTAGTGTTCAACACGTGCATCACCCTTTCTCTGCTTGCTATTGCGCTCCATGCTTCGGAAAGGTAAGAAAAAGAACGTGCATTTGAGTTTGAAATGTCCGATCCTGCAGCAGCACACTTCCAAAGCCCACACATGACAATAACCCGATTCAAGGCCCCATTCACCCGTTTTTAAAAAAATAGATAACACTCCAACAAAGTAAGGTTATAAAACTTTATTAACTACTAACTTTAACGAACGGAACAAAAACTAAAAACATTTAAACATTTCTCAACACAAAAAGCAACAATGGTTAGAAGCTGTCTTTTGTGCGAATAGTCCCAAGGCAGCACAACGTGCAGAGTTCTGGACGGCACCCAGGTGATGTCGCCTGGGTGCCGCACTGGTTTAGGGATCCTACAATGCAGCACAGAAAAACAGCGTGGGGCGTCCCGGGTGGTGCGGGGGGAGGCCTCGTCAGTAGCGGTCTGTGTCCAGTGTCACATGGCTGACACAACATGTACGACAGGCACCCAGGTGATGTCCAGTAAACTGCCGCACTGGTTTTGGTATCCTACAATGCTGCTCCGAAAATTGGCGTGCGGCGGCCCGGGGGGGGGCTTGGGGGAGCCGGCGTGAACGGGCCTCCCCAGGTGGCGGCCATCTAGCTGAGTTGCGCCCGCTCTTGCGGCTACAGCGTCTCGCTCACCATGTTGTTGAGTTGCTCCCACTCTTGCAGTGCAGCGATAGGCGGCTGCCACATGGCTCTTAAAATGGCGGACGGCTCCTCGGTTTTAGGCCTGGTCCACTGAAATGGCCCTGGGACACTTTGGAACTCGGACGCTTGCCTGCTAGGGCTTGGGCTCCATTCTCGAAAAGCGTCCCCTCAGCCGTGAAGATTGTATAAAAGTCTTGGGGGCCCCCGACTCCCGCAGGCTTCCGGTGGGGAGCGGCTGCCATGATTGCTCGCGGAATGACCACGACGGAGCCACGAGATGGTGGTGCTCTCATGCTGACGCCAGCTTCAGTCTGAATGATCCAGAAACAAGGTGGGGCTTTCATCGTTTGGGAAAAAAAAATGTTCTAAACCAATGAAAAGTGTTATTTTTAGGTCATATGACCAAGCCTTCCATCTTTAGGAAACCAAAAGTAAAATGAACCAATGAAAAGTTTTATAAACAAGTCACATGACCTGTTATGCGGCATAGGGCTACAAAAAGCGTAGAAAATCCGTTGGCACGTGAGGCGGCGTCAGTAGCGGACCGATGTGCGAATAGGCCGAAGGCAGCACAACGGGCCGAGATCCGGATGGTACCGAGGTGGTGTCCAGCAAATTGCCGCACTGGTGTGGCCATCCTACAATGCTGCGCCGAAAGACGGCGTGTCCAGCTGAGTTGCGGTCACTGTTGCGGTACAGTGACTCGAACGCGCCGAGATCCGGATGGCACCGAGGTGGTGTCCAGCAAATTGCCGCACTGGTGTGGCCATCCTACAATGCTGCGCCGAAAGACGGCGTGTCCAGCTGAATTGCGGTCACTGTTGCGGTACAGTGACTCGAACGCGCCGAGATCCGGATGGCACCGAGGGGGTGTCCAGCAAATTGCCGCACTGGTGTGGCCATCCTACAATGCTGCGCCGAAAGACGGCGTGTCCAGCTGAGTTGCGGTCACTGTTGCGGTACAGTGAGTCGAACGCGCCGAGATCTGGATGGCCCCGATGTTGTGTCCAGCAAGTTGCCGCACTGGTGTGGCCATCCTACAATGCTGCGCCGAAAGTCGGCGTGGGGTGCCCTGTTGGCTTATGAGGTGATGTCAGTAGTGGACCGATGTGTGAATAGGTCGGAACCAGCACAAGGCACCAAGATCCGAATGGCAAGTCCTGGATGTTGAGTGCCTCAGTTGAGAGTTCTGAGCAGTGCTTGTAAGACTGTCTGAAGCTTATTTGCACCTGCTGCAGCTTCACTTGGTCCGGCGGAACTTTTTTCCTTTTCCTTTCTGCTTCTTTTCCTACAATGCGTTTCATCTGAAGACACGACCAGGTCCCTGAATGTCTGCAGGGGGACGCTATTGATTGAATGAAAATGGCGGCTTGACACAAAGCTGACTCAAGCGTTACTGTTGGTGCTATACAGACAAAAATTGGTTTTCAGTTTGTACATTCTTCAGGTTTTTTTTTTCCATCCAAGTCTGATTGAGAGTTTGTAGAAAAATGGCTTCAGATTTTCCACATACTACTCTTCAACATTCTTCCTAAATGTAACAATGTGAAACTCACTAGGAGAACGGCTGTTTCTGTTTCCTTTCAAAATGCTGCCAACAATATTTTCTGAATGGAAGACACCATCTTGTAGCATAAAGGGCCGAAAGGGGTTCTGGTCTGGCCGATGGTTGGTGGAGACATTTTGACTATATCTTGGACCTGCCCGGCCTCGCCCAAAATGGCGCCGGTATAAATGGGACTCGTAACTCCTTGCCCGCAAATGTATATGTAGAAAATGTTATTGTAAGTGGCCCTGTTCTATTTTAATTACAAAATGTATGTCCACCGATTCCGCAACTGTTAGACACCTTAGTTCTTGCAACCTAATGGCCCGCTCGTTACGTTCCTCTACAGTGTAAATGTCTCCTCATCATATACGATTTCAGTTTGCTCCGTGGCCGGCCCACGTGGTTATAGGCCCGTATTTGTATACTGACATTTTCACAATAAAGGTTTTTAAAACAAAACACGGTAGTAGTATTTACATTGGTAAAGTTTTTACTTTTAGTGACTGTTTTCGAATCAGTAAAAGGCAAGTGAAATAAAGCAGTCCAATTACATGACGGATAAAAGGTATAATATGTAGGAACGCAGTAAAGATAAATGGTCAAGGGCAGTTGTGTTTTTCATGTCTGCAACATAAAGTGATCGATAAGAATCTGATAATCAGGCGTATCGGCGACTAAGACAGCAGGCCGAATCTCTTTTACTCAACGGCTCCGTCATGGAAGGAAGAAAAGCCCTTTTTCTCGAAAAAGGAATATATTTTACTTGCAAGACAGTTGTAAATTTTCCGGGAAAGTACATTAGCCTGGAATATTATAACATATGTTTGAAAAAAAAATATTGTTCGAAAATAATAAAAAGCGTAATTTTTAGGTCATATGACCAAGCTTTTCATCATTAAATTAACAAAAGTAAAATGAACCAATGAAAAGTTTTATTAACAAGTCACATGACCTGTTATGCTTACGTTACGCGCTGCGCGCCGCGCCTCGGATCACTTCCGGGTGCGCTAACGCGGCGTGTCATAAAACGCATTACGCGACAACGTAGGTCAAGAATATAGTCTAAATGTCTCCACCAACCAGCGTTCAGAACACAACCCCTTTCAGCAGTCCAAAAAGTTCTGTTAAATGACAACAGAGGGGACAGGCAACAAGAACCATCAGTCAAAGAGGGGAGGGCAAGTTCTTCTCTTCCGGGTCATGTTGGGGCGCTACCGGAACTGATCGAATTGGTAGTCTATAGTGTTTCTGGATGTTTCAGACTAAAGCTGGCGTCAGCATGAGACCACTACCATCTCGTAGCTCCGTCGTGGCCATTCCACGAGCAATCATGGCAGCCGCTCCCCACCAGAAGCCTGCGGGAGTCGGAGGCCCCCAAGACTTTTGTAGAATCTTCACGGCTGAGGGGACGCTTTTCGAGAATGGGACCCAAGCCCTAGCAGACAAGCGTCCGAGTTCCAAGGTGTCCCAGGGCCATTTTAGTGGACCAGGCCCAAAACCGAAGAGCCGGCCGCCATTTTGAGAGTCCTGTGGCAGCCGCCTATCGCTGCACCGCAAGAGCGGGCGCATCTCAACTACATGGTGAGCGAGACGCTGTAGTCGCAAGAGCGGGCGGTAAACAGCTGAATGGCGGAAGAGGCACAGTGTAGCAAAAGCGGGCGGAATGGCAACTAAAACGATAAAGGGGCGCCCCACTACAGCTTGTCTTCAGGTCAAACGGATTGTGGGACAAGGTCCAGAATTGAAGAGTCATCAAAAGGCAAAAAGTTCCGCCGGACCCCGGGAGCCGGCCGCCTATGTCGGGGGCGATCTCAGGCTACACCAGTGCTATAAGACTTGGGGAGGGTGTCGGAGCCAAGCGTCTTCTCCGAGTCCATGGCCATCACACCGCCCCTCAGGGGCCTCCGTCAAGCTGTTTGGGAAGGTAACATATCACATTGTTTTCTAATGCAGTCAGGTCCACAAACGACACTCACTTACTTTGAGAATAGTGAAGCTGCAGTAGGTGGAAATAAGCTTCAGACAGTGTTACAAGCACTGCTCAGAACTCTTAACTATGGCACCCAACATCCAGAACTTATGCTATTTGAGAATGGCAGTGACATCGAAGCATCTCAGGGACCAAAACCATTAACGTACTTTCACGTATGAAAATCTTACTTGGGGAGGGGGCAGGAGCGAAGCGCCCCCTCCCAGTCAGCGCCACCACACCGTATGTTGAAAATCTGAAGCCATCGTTCTACAAAGTCAACCAAACTTGGATTGAAAAATCTAGAAAAATGTACAAACTGAAAACCAGTTTTGGTCTGCATAGCATCAGTAGCAACGCTTGAGTCAGCTTTGTGTCAAGCCGCCATTTTGATTCAACAAAGCACAGGCATTGAAAAAGGCTGAAATTCAGAACTCTAAACTATGGCACCCAACATCCAGGAGCTTGCCATCCGGATCTTGGAGCCTTGTGCTGTTTTCGATCTATTCACACATCGGTCCACTACTGACATCATCTTATAAACCAACGTTATGTAAATAGTTTTTTAATAAAATGTTTTACCCTGTTTCTTTGCTGGTGTGTTGTCTATATTTTTTATATTTGCATAGGGTTTGTCGTTATTTTGTGCGGGATGGGTGATGGAGCCGAGCTGTCTTGCAGCCCTCATGGTGTGGAGCTCAGTTCATCTCACTATTTTCGTATTTCTCATGAAGGGTTGTTCCTAATATTTCTATTTTAGCGAGGTCAAAAAGAGATCCAATTAGTGGCCTACTGATTTTGCTCGATTACTTTTATTTTTTTACACGATTTTTCACTATCTGCAAAGACTAAACAGAGTATTGCGACTTTGTGCTTGTTTGTAAATAGAGAATGATCCAAAGAGAACCAATTCTAAAACAGTAAATGCTTGGACAACAATCAATCAAATGGAGAGACAAGGAGGCACGACGGATTACAACGGGGGTAAAGGCCTGCGTTAACTACCCTTCAGTATCTGCAAAGAGAGAGTACTACTAAGACAAAAGAGGGGAGGGGGGGGGGTGCAGCGTTCAAAGCACATCAGCGTGCATAAATACGAAAATGTTTTTATCTATCACGTACTTGACATTTTAAAGCTTTTCATATTTGCTATTAAAAAACCAATGAAATTCACAGAAAAAACCATAGGTTATAGTGGATATATAGTTAGGAATTTGCATTTACAAAACCTTGAAAATTCAATGAAAAAACCATTGGTTTTAGGCCATATATAGTTAGGAATTAGCATTTACAAAACCTTATTTTACTCGCATAAAACCATTGAAATTCCATATATAGTTAGAAGCGCTAACTATATATCGCGCACCCGCAATCCACTGCTGATGATGTCACATATTACATCATTCATGACATGGTCAGTGACATCACTGATGACATCACTGATGACATCTCAAATGACATCACTGATGACATCACTGATGACAACTCAAACGACATCACTGATGACATCTCAAATGACATCACTGATGACATCACTGATGACAACTCAAATGACATCACTGATGACATCTCATTTGTCATCACTGATCACATCACTCATGTGATAATACAATGAACCTCTTCAGACTCTAATATAACCTTACATACACTCAGTATAAACAGACACTCACAGACTGTCACTCATCCATGGAGTTACTCACACACCTAGTCAGTCATGCAAAGAATCAATCACACCTCCATTTCCTCAACTATACAGTTATACACATCTTACTTATTCAAACATATAATAACACATATTTACTCTCTTATATAATCCCTGATACAAGCTCACAGTGATCGATACAGCCACTCACACATTCACTGGCTCTTATGTTCAGTTATTTATATATTTCAACTCTCACATGTATTGTGTTTTACATACGTACTTACTTGCACATGTAGCAATGAGAAATCCATTCACTCACCAACACACCCATGCACAGTCAACCGCCCATATAGCTGTTTCCACATGCACTCTTGAACTCATACTCCTAGTGAATCAACTGCTTACACATCTATGCACAGAGTCACGCACCTCCCAGCCACCCACACACACACTCAGCCTCCCATTCAAATACTTGGGCAACCAATCAATAACCCATATGGCCACTCTTATAGCTACTGATCAACACATGCAGCAGCTTACACAACAACAAACATACTGATGCACAAATTAAGACAGTTTAGTCACTAACCCATGCACTCAGTGAGACACATTTAATCACTCTTTCATACAGTCAGTGATGCACCTACTAAATTCTTCATCCAGACACTTATACATCCACTCATTCTTCAATATGTAAAACATATTTAAACTTTACAGACACATACAATCACTGGATGTTGTGATCAGTGATGTCATCAGTGATGTCATTTGAGATGTCATCAGTGATGTCATCAGTGATGTCACTGACCATGTCATGAATGATGTAATATGTGACATCATCAGCAGTGGATTGCGGGTGCGCGATATATAGTTAGCGCTTCTAACTATATATGGAATTTCAATGGTTTTATGCGAGTAAAATAAGGTTTTGTAAATGCTAATTCCTAACTATATATGGCCTAAAACCAATGGTTTTTTCATTGAATTTTCAAGGTTTTGTAAATGCAAATTCCTAACTATATATCCACTATAACCTATGGTTTTTTCTGTGAATATATATATATATATATATATATATATATATATATATATATATATATATATATATATATATATATATATATATATATATATATATATATATATATATATATATATATATATTTATATCTGGGCGGAGCCTAACCACACATCTCATCGTGAGATCTGATTGGCTGTCAGTACTTCATCCAAGAAGTGTTGGCAGCCATGTTGGGACCAATATACATGATATCACCTCATTAAAAAGCAATGCTATTAATAGTAGGTTTTAAGACTTACATTATAAATAATTTATTGATTGTACCATACTGATTTTAGGAACTGTGGTGTGTTCTAAGGTGATTTTATCATGTGAAAAAGCCTTCTGCTGGGATATCAGGTTTGAAAGAAAACTGTTTTCTCATTCTTTTCCCACAGAAGTTGGCAATGTGATCTATAAACTAAACTGAGAGCATATTTTCTGTAATTTCACATTTATCTTTCTCAGTCATGTGTGAATGAAGTCTGACATTCTCAAGTAAAACATGTACATCCAACAAGGGCAGAGACTGTCAGTTGAATCCTTTGTGTTCTACGGCATCATAAAGTATGATTAGTGCTGCAGAAAGAAAAATGAGGGCACATTTTGAGTGACTTCTCAAATCCTCTTCTATTTCACTAAAACATTCTGACATTCAGACTGAAACATGCACTTTCAATATCAGCAGTAGACTTCCCTGGTGAGCAGTAGCTTTACTACAGTGGCAAATCTGTGACTCATCTGAATGCCTTCTTGAGGGAACCAAAGTAAACAAGCATTAAAAATGCAATAGGTCTCGCCCTCGTCTAAGTTGAAGCAATTCTGTTTGTAATTAGATTGTTTATTAGATTTGCTTTTATTAGTGTTTTTCAAACTTTCATGTACATAACATGCATATGTATGCATATATGTATATGTATGCATGCATGTATATGTGTATTTATATAGATAGGCAAATTATATATATGTTCATATATGTATGTATATACATATACACATACATATATACATGCAAATTCATATATATATATGTATATATATATTCACTGACAAAAACAGGTTATAGACCATATATAGTTAGGAATTAGCATTTACAAAACCTTGAAAATTCACTGAAAAAACCATAGGTTATAGACCATATATAGTTAGGGATTAGCATTTAGAAAACCTTATTTTACTCACACAAAACCATTGAAATTCGCATATATAGTTAGTTGCACTAACTATATATCGCGCACCCGCAATCCACTGCTGATGATGTCACATATTACATCATTCATGACATGGTCAGTGACATCACTGATGACATCACTGATGACATCTCAAATGACATCACTGATGACATCTCATTTGACATTACTGATCATATCACTGATCACATCACTCATGTGATAATACAATGAACCTCTTCAGACTCTAATATAACCTTACATACACTCAGTGTAAACAGACACTCACAGACGGTCACTCTTTCATGGAGTTACTCACACACGTAGTCAGTCATGCAAAGAATCAATCACACCTTCATTTCCTCAACTATACAGTTATACACACCTTACTTATTCAAACATATACTAACACATATTTACTCTCTTATACAATCCCTGATACAAGTTCACAATGATCCATACAGCCACTCACACATTCACTGGCTCTTATGCACAGTTATTTATATATGTCAACTCTCACATGTACTGTGTTTTACATATGTACTTACTTTGACATGTAGCAATAAGATAGCAATTCACTCACCAATACACTCATGCACACAGTCAACCGCCCATACAGCTAATTCCACATGCACTTTTGAACCCATACATCTAGTGAATCAACTGTTCACACATCTATGCACAGAGTCACACACCTCCCAGCCACCCATACACACACACTCGTCTCCCATACAAATACTTGGGCAACCAATCAATAACCCATATAGTTACTCATATAGCTACTGATCAACACATGCAGCAGTTTACAGAACAACAGACATAATGATGTACAAATTAAGACAGTTTAGTCACTAACCCATGCACTCAGTGAGACACATCTAATCACTCACTCATACAATCAGTCATGCACCTACTAAATCCTTCATCCAGACACTTATATATCCACTCATTCTTCAATATGTAAGACATATTTTAACGCTACAGAAACATACAGTCACTGGATGTTGTCATCATTGAAGTCACTGACCATGTCATGAATGATGTAATATGTGACATCATCAGCAGTGGATTGCAGGTGCGCGATATATAGTTAGTTCAACTAACTATATATGCGAATTTCAATGGTTTTGTGCGAGTAAAATAAGGTTTTCTCAATGCTAATCCCTAACTATATATGGTCTATAACCTATGGTTTTTTCAGTGAATTTTCAAGGTTTTGTAAATGCTAATTCCTAACTATATAAGGTCTATAACCTATGTTTTTTTTAGTGAATTTCAATGGTTTTTTAATAGCAAATATTAAAAGCTGTAAAATGTATTCTTATTCTAATGCAAAAATATATTTTATATTTTTGTAATATAATTTTTTTATTTTTTTTATTTTTTGTTTCGCTGCCGGTCCGCGAACCGGGCAGCTTCCCATTAGCTTCATTTTGTTCCGCGACCCGGTCCGCGAACCGGTACACGTTCCGTTAGCGGAACCACCGCGTTAGAAAGCAACATCGTGACGCGTCGCGTAAGCGCGACGTATTGCGTTACCGCGTAATGCGTCTTATGACGCGCCGCGTTAGCGCACCCGGTAGCGCTCCGGAACGCGAACCGAGGCGCGCAGCGCCCCGGAAGCGCTCCGGGTGCGTAGCGGGACGCGTAACGTAAGCATAACAGGTCATGTGACTTGTTCATAAAACTTTTCATTGGTTCATTTTAGTTTTTGTTTCCTAATAATGTAAGGCTTGGTCATATGACCTAAAAATAACACTTTTCATTGGTTTAGAACATTTTTTTTTCCCTAAAGATGAAAGCCCCACCTTTTTTCCTCACTCTGACTTTCATTTTTATGAGAGAAAGACCTACTTTGAATACCTTAGAAATGGCTTCATTAATAGCTGCAGCTGGTGCACCCCCATCACCACCTCCTAGGAAGAGAGGACCACCTCCTCAGGTTATCCTACACCAAGAGGAGGAAGAAGAGAAAGAAGAGGAAGAGGAACAAGGGAGAAGAAGGTTTTTACCTGAACAGCCAAGGAGGTCCCATGTCAAAGAAAATTATATATGGCAATTTTTTTCATTTCCCCAGGGACAAAAAAAGGTAAATGCCCGGTACGTTCCCTGTTTGATCTGTAAAAATGAACTGTCCAGAGGAACAGAAAAGAAATACAGTTCTGGCAATTATACCATGCATCGGCACATGGAAAGGTGGCACCCTATAAATTACAGTGCTGCACAAGTACGTGATCTGCTGGATAACCCCTGACCTGTGGCCAGTACATCATCCAATGAAGAGGCAGTGACGGGACCAGAGGCAAGGGAGATGGTCCCAAATATCCAAATGAAATTTGGCAACGTGAAGCACGTATGCATTTTTTGTGGCCAACTGATTTGCTTTCGTGAGAGTAGCATACATTTAATCAATAAAGCAATTGACAATCACAAATGTCCAAAATGCCCCAGAAAATAAATTATCTTTTTCTTTTTGTTGCTCCTGTTGAGCCCTTCATAATGAATAATTTTCGTTTCTCCCCCCATCAAAAAAACAAAAAAATATAAAACCGTTCAAAAAATACAAAAAAAAATGTTCAGAAAAATAATAAAAAAAATACAAAACAACAAAAATAATAAAAAGAAAGTTCTTTTCAGAACTACCTCCCCTTTATAAGAAATTGCTGGAATGTTAAGCACTCTGACAACCTCTATTTCATTTGGTTCGCTTCCCGGTTCGCGCGCCGGTACGCGAACCGGAAGCGAACTCAAATTTTTTTTTTTTTTTTTAAAAAGAAGAGTAAGTAAACTGAGAGTAATGTTAAAAGAAAGACAGTTAGAGGGAGTAACACAGAGATACTGTTTAAAGAGGGACTGAGAACAGGAGTGGAAAGAGTAGAGTAAAAAAGTAATAGAAAAAGGAATGAGGGAAGTAGCAAAGACAGGAAACTGAGGGTTAAAGAAATGAAGCAGTGGAACTAATAAAAGTTAAATGTAAAAGAGATGTAACAGAATGAGTACTAAACACTTACCTTATAATTATCGTTAACTTAGTCACATGTTATTTTTATACTTTCAATCTGTGAATGAGAGAACAAAAATTTTAAAATTGATAGAAAGTAGTAAAAGTTGAGTGAGCATGAGACAAGATGAGTACATATTAAAAATCACAATTCAAACTACAGAATTAATTATACATATTAAATGGTTTATTTTTGCTGTTCTCAGAATATATCAAATTTCACTGAAAACAGTGAGTTGAAGGTATTCATCATATAACAGCGGGGGAAAAAAAACACAATCAAAATGATTGTGTTTAAAAAACCCATATAATATAATCAATCAGAAATCAAAACTCCTCAAAAGTAACTTACTTTCCATGACGTCAAAGGATGTCCTATGAACAGCTTATACTCTGTTGTGCTGTTATTATTTTCTGCCCACCACTTTCTGAAAGATAAGCTCCATCGTTTTAAGAAAAATGAGACATACAAAGCAATTTAAAACAACACACTAAATTACAGCAACACCTAGAATCATTATAATCCAGTTACCTACCCTAAATTCTCACTTCTGAAAACAAGTCAAAAGGCAACATTGCTTCATAGTCAAATTCTAATCATTGCTGAAAGACCAGCCTTTTTTACATTTTGAATAAGCTGTGTAATATCTTGAAGTTGTTAAAGGACCATCATGTCATATAATAGCTGCAGTTACAAATGTTCTTCCTAAAATCGACGACTGTGCAGCCAAAACATTTTTAATTAGACTTGACAACTTATTTACATCCGGTTTATATAGTTGGAATTGTAAAATGATATCTCACCGATAAGTTTCTATAAAAATAATGTAGACAGCATTACAGACTTACATCACCTCTACTCCTTCTTTTGATCTGCTGCTTGAATTAGCTTATTAAAAAAACAATTTTCGCTCTGTGCTACACTTATCCACAAGGCTATATAGTGTAGGAGCTATTACATCCTCTTGAAATTCCTCAGAACAAACCCCAAGATTCCTTTCCTAAAATTTTGGTTGTAAAAACACCAGGTAAGAATTTTGAAGGTGAAAAGACAATCGTTTTTTGAAAGTTAAAACAGAATCATTGCAGAATGACCAGCCATTTCCAGACTTCAAATAAGTTGTGTAATGTGCTGATGTTGTTGAAGGACCCTCATGATATATAATTGCTGCAGTTAGAAAAGTCCTTCCTGATATTGACAACTGAGAAGCCACAAAATTTTTAATTAAAGTTGTCAATTTTGTTCCATCAGGCCTACATCGTTGGAACATTAAAATGACATACTGGCCATATCTTTGTATAAATAATGTGGACAGCATTGCCGACTTACATTGGCAACACTCCATGTTTTGATCGGCTGCTTTTACTAGCTTACTAAAGGATACTGATTTAGTGTCTGGCAAAGTTAAATATATAAATCTTTCTGAGTCTACACTAGTAATACTTGATAACGTACAATTCTCGCAGTCATGCTGTCATTGATAAGAAAGGCCAAACAGATGATCTACATCTACACCTTCATCTTGCAATACATTAAGCATATACATTAAAAACTCCTGACAATCTTGCTGAATATTTTGAGAGAATTGTGTTTGACCTGAACATTTGTCTAACAGATTTCGAATTTTTTCTTTAGCAGAGCAAAAGGTATGCACTCCAGAGGCTGCAACCAACAAAGGCACAGAAATGCTGAAATTCATCACACATATCTCTCATGTGACCTAATCAAAAGTCTTCCCTCACTTTTTTCAAATCAACACCCTTCCCCCCTCTGCCCTTTCTGGCCTTTTTCCATAGCAACTACCCCCTGCCAGACCTCTCATGTTTACAAGTTCACACAACAATGTTTCAAATTAACTCTGAACTCTCAGTACACCTGCTAATCCACTGCAATGTTTCTTAAAATCATGTTTTCTTAACCATTCAAATTACATGTTTCAAAAAACACATCCATGCACCCTAACTTTCTGTTTTCAGCAATGGAAATCCACTAATCACTGCTACTGAATCATTAACACACAAACTCCACATTTTTTTTCTTTACAAACTCCTACTGTTTCAACTGCCATTTCATTCCCACACTTCATCTGACTGCAGCAGAACCTCCTCTCACCATGTTTTCTGTCTGGATTGTTGGACATAGTTACATTCACTGGGCTCACAGGTATGCTGAAAACAGAAATTTACACAACCTCAATTTACAAAATGTGGAAATCAAATGGATTGGCCAAAGAGGATTGAGATGTCACCAATTGATACCATTGGTGAAAACCTTTTTACATTTGCCAAACCCTGACCTCATAATAGTGCACTGTGGAGGAAATGATTTGGGCACTTTGACTGGGGTAGGTCTGGAAATGCTCTTAAAGGACACCTTTGAGCAATTAATGGCACTTTTCCCTCAAACTGCCTTGGTATATTCCAATATATGCCAAAGACAGAAATCGAGGTGGTCCAATCAAATTTGTCCACAAATTGAGAAAGCGAGGAAACATGTAAATAAGTCTGTTTCAGCTTATATGAGAGACCATGGAATGGGTGCCATCTACAACAATAACTTGCGGTATTACATGCAAGATATCTACAGAGGAGATGGGGTGCACTTCTCAGATGAGGGAAACAGAGTTTTCATACAAAATTTAAGACTGTGTATTGGTACCTACTTATAAGTACCTAGAACTTACACAGAACCCAAAAGCTCTTTTCAGAACTACCTTAACTATAATTACTTTTTTAAAATTTCAAATGTACCTTTTTTCACTAATTTTCACTTATGTACGCTTCCCGGTTCGCTACCCGGTTCGCGTACCGGCAGCTAACCGCACGGAAAAATAAAATAAAAAAAAAATTCCCGACATATATGAGCCTTCTCAGCTACCCTCAGAAAACCTAGGGGGTCAAGATACGTCACCCATTTCCCACATTGTTATTCTTCCATCTTGTGATAAAATTTGTCCAAAACACAAAATGGCGAACTCCCGTTACGCTAGCGGTAAGCTACCCGGTTCGCGTACCGGGACGCGCCTCTAGGCGAAAAATTGCAAACATTTTTTATTTTTTATTTTTTACCCCGCGGGACACTTTAATATCCCCCTCAACAATCCTAGGGGGTCAGGAGGGATCTACCTTCACCCCTTTCATTAAATTCCCCCTTCGTTTTTCTCCACCTCTTGTCTCTCGATCCTACCGAGAGACAGGATGGCGGCCGTTCCGGACTGTTTAGAATGTTGACAGACACCGGAGAGCCAATCAGCTTCGCTTCGCGAAGTTCCGTTACGCGTCGGGTACGCGAACCGGAGCGCTAACCGGAGCGCTGTTACAGATATATCTGTTTTTTAAAATGTTAATTTCTCAAAATCCACTGGAGCACATATATTGAGACATAGCAAAGGCACATCGGGCAAACCATATCTACAATTTTGCCAAGTTTCGTGTAAATCCATTCAGCCGTTCGAGCAAAACGTGATTCCAACTGCCCTATGGAAAAATGAATGGGAAAAACACGTTTTGGGACCCCCCTTTTTTCTCGCCCCCCCTGACAAAACCCCCCCAAATTTTCGGGGGCAGCTCAGAAACAAAATGTGCCATTTTCCTGAAACTTTTAGCCAATTTCGTCCAAAAACGCCAAAGTTATTCGCCATAGAATTTTCAGAAATCCCATAGGAAAAAAATCCTAACTATATATACCTACTGGTGACCGCCAGTAGGTAATATATGTGTGGATATGTGTGCGTGTAAAGAGAGATAGAGAGAGGTAGATAGGTAGAGGTGTAGAGGTAGAGAGGTAGAGGTAGAGAGGTAGAGAGTAGTAGAGAGAAAGGTAGAGATAGGTAGAGAGTTGAGGATGAGAAATAGAGAGTAGAGAGTGAGTAGTAGAGAGTAGTAGAGTGTAGTAGAGAGAGTAGCAGAGAGTGAGTAGTTGAGAGTGAGTAACAGGGAGTGAGTAGCAGAGAAAGATTAGTAAGGAGTGAGTAGCAAAGAGAGAGTAATAGAGCATAGTACAGAGAGAGTGGTGGAGAGAGAGTAGTAAAGAGTGAGTAGTAGAGAGTGAGTAGTAGAGTGAGTAGTAGAGAATGAGTAGTAGAGAGTAGTAGAGAGTGAGTAGTAGAGAGTGAGTAGTAGAGAGAGAGTAGTAGAAATTGAGTAGTAGAGAGTAGTAGAGAGTGAGTAGTAGAGAGAGAGTAGTAGAGAGTGAGTAGTAGAGAGTGAATAGTAGATAGTGAGTAATAGAGAGAGAGTAGTAGAGAGGGGTAGAGTGAGTAGGTGAGAATAGTAGAGTGAGTAGCAGGGAGTGAGTAGTAGAGAGTAAGTAGTAGAGAGTAGTAGAGAGTGAGTAGTAGAGAGTGAGGAGCAGAGAGAGTAGTAGAGGGTGAGTAGTAGAGTGAGTGGTCGAAAGTAGTAGAGTGAGTAGTAGACAGTGTTGTAGTAGAGTGAGTAGGTGAGTGAGTAGTAGAGAGTGAGTAGTACAGATTAGTAGGGATTAGTAGAGCATGAGTAGTAGAGAGTGAGTAGTAGAGAGTGTGTAGTGGAGAAAGAGTAGTAAAGAGTGAGTAGTAGAGAGTAGTAGAGAGTGAGTAGTCAAGAGTGAGTAGAAGAGAGAGTAGTAGAGAGTAGTAGAGTAGTAGAGAGTGAGTAGTAGAGAGTAGTGGAGTAGTGTAGCGTGAGTAGTAGAGAGTTTAGAGAGTGAGTAGTAGAGTGAGTGGTAGAGAGTAGTAGAGAGTGAGTAGTAGAGAGTAGTAGAGAGTGAATAATGGAGAGTGATTAGTAGAGATTGAGTAGTAGAGAGTGAATAGTAGAGAGTAGTAGAGTGAGTAGCAGGGAGTGAGTAGTCAAGAGTAAGTAGTAGAGAATAGTAGAGAGTGAGTAGAAGATAGTGAGTAGTGGAGAGTGAGTAGTAGAGAGTGAGTAGTAGACAGTAGTAGTCAGTGAGTAGTAGAGAGTGAGTAGTATTGAAAGAGTAGTAGTGAGTAGTAGAGAGGGAGTATTAGAGAGTGATTAGTACAGAGTAGTAGAGAGTGAGTAGTAGAGTAGTACGGAGTGAGTAGAAATGAGTAATAGAGAGTGAGTAGTAGCGAGTGAGTAGTAGGGAATAGTAGAGAGTGAGTAGTAGAGAGTGAGTAGTAGGGATTGGAAGAGAGAGTGAGTAGTAGAGAGCAAGTAGTAGAAAGCAAGTAGTAGAGAGTGTGTAGTAGAGAGTGTGTAGTAGATCATGAGTTGTAGAGGGTAGTTCTGAGTGAGTAGTAAAGAGGGAGTAGTAGAGCATGAGTAGTAGAGAGTGAGTAGTCGAGAGTGAGTAGTGGAGAAAGAGTAGTAAAGAGTGAGTAGTAGAGAGTAGTAGAGTGATTAGTCAAGAGTGAGTAGTAGAGAGAGAGTAGTAGAGAGTAGTAGAGTAGTAGAGAGTGAGTAGTAGAGAGTGGAGGAGTAGTAGAGCATGAGTAGTAGAGAGTTTAGAGAGTGAGTAGTAGAGTGAGTGGTAGAGAGTAGTAGAGAGTGAGTAGTAGAGTGAGTAGTAAAGAGTGAGTAGTAGAGAGTGAGTAGTAGAGAGTGAATAGTTGAGAGTAGTAGAGTGAGTAGCAGGGAGTGAGTAGTCAAGAGTAAGTAGTAGAGAATAGTAGAGAGTGAGTAGAAGATAGTGAGTAGTGGAGAGTGAGTAGTAGAGAGTGAGTAGGAGACAGTAGTAGTCAGTGAGTAGTAGAGAGTGAGTAGTAGAGAGAGCATAGTAGAGTAGTAGGGAGTGAGTAGTAGTGAGTAATAGAGAGTGAGTAGTAGCAAGTGAGTAGTAGGGAATAGTAGAGAGTGAGTAGTAGAGAGTGAGTAGTAGGGATTGGAAGAGAGAGTGAGTAGTAGAGTGAGTAGTACAGAGTGAGTAGTATAAAGCAAGTAGTAGAGAGTGTGTAGTAGAGCATGAGGTGTAGAGAGTAGTTGAGAGTGAGTAGTAGAGAGGGAGTAGTAGAGTAGTAGAGAGTGAGTAGTAGAGAGTGAGTTGTAGAGAGTGAGTAGTAGAGAGTAGTTGAGAGTGAGTAGTAGAGAGTGAGTAGTAGAGAGTAGTAGAGAGTGAGTAATAGAGAGAGAGAGTAGTAGAGAATGAGTAGCAGAGAGTAGTAGAGAGTGAGTAGTAGAGAGTGAATAGAGAGTAGTAGGGAGTAGAAGAGTAGTAGAGAGTGAGTAATAGAGTGGAGTGGAGTAGTAGGGAGTGAGTAGTAGAGAGTAGTAGAGAGTGAGCAGTAGAGTGAGTAGTAGGGAGTGGAAGAGAGAGTGTGTAGTAGAGAGTGAGTAGTAAAGAGTAGTAAAGAGTGAGTAGTAGAGAGTAGTGGAGTAGTAGAGAGTGAGTAGTAGAGAGTTTAGAGAGTGAGTAGTAGAGTGAGTGATAGAGAGCAGTAGAGAGTGAGTAGTAGAGTGAGTAGTAGAGAGTGAGTAGTAGAAAGCAAGTAGTAGAGAGTGTATAGTAGAGAGTGTGTAGTAGAGCATGAGGTGTAGAGGGTAGTTGAGAGTGAGTAGTAAAGAGGGAGTAGTAGAGAGAGTAGTAGAGTAGTAGAGAGTGAGTAGTAGAGAGTGAGTTGTAGAGAGTGAGTAGTAGAGAGTAGTTGAGAGCGAGTAGTAGAGAGTGAGTAGTAGAGAGTGAGTAGTAGAGAGTAGTAGAGAGTGAGTAATAGAGAGAGAGAGTAGTAGAGAATGAGTAGCAGAGAGTAGTAGAGAGTGAGTAGTAGAGAGTGAGTAGAGAGTAGTAGGGAGTAGAAGAGTAGTAGAGAGTGAGTAGTAGAGTGGAGTGGAGTAGTAGGGAGTGAGTAGTAGAGAGTAGTAGAGAGTGAGCAGTAGAGTGGGTAGTAGGGACTGGAAGAGAGAGTGCGTTGTAGAGAGTGAGTAGTAAAGAGTGAGTAGTAGAGAGTAGTGGAGTAGTAGAGAGTGAGTAGTAGAGAGTTTAGAGAGTGAGTAGTAGAGTGAGTGATAGAGAGTAGTAGAGAGTGAGTAGTAGAGTGAGTAGTAGAGAGTGAGTAGTAGAAAGCAAGTAGTCAAGAGTGTGTAGTATAGAGTGTGTAGTAGAGCATGAGGTGTAGAGGGTAGTTGAGAGTGAGTAGTAAAGAGGGAGTAGTAGAGAGAGTAGTAGAGTAGTAGAGAGTGAGTAGTAGAGAGTGAGTTGTAGAGAGTGAGTAGTAGAGAGTAGTTGAGAGTGAGTAGTAGAGAGAGAGTAGTAGAGAGTGAATAGTAGAGAGTGAGTAGAGAGTAGTAGGGAGTAGAAGAGTAGTAGAGAGTGAGTAGTAGAGTGTAGTGGAGTAGTAGGGAGTGAGTAGTAGAGAGAAGTAGAGAGTGAGCAGTAGAGTGAGTAGTAGGGAGTGGAAGAGAGAGTGTGTAGTAGAGAGTGAGTAGTAAAGAGTAGTAAAGAGTGAGTAGTAGAGAGTAGTGGAGTAGTAGAGAGTGAGTAGTAGAGAGTTTAGAGAGTTAGTAGTAGAGTGAGTAGTAGAGAGTAGTAGAGAATGAATAATGGAGAATGAGTAGTAGAGAGTGAGTAGTAGAGAGTGAATAGCAGAGAGTAGTAGAGTGAGTAGCAAGGAGTGAGTAGTCAAGAGTAAGTAGTAGAGAATAGTAGAGAGTGAGTAGAAGATAGTGAGTAGTGGATAGTGAGTAGTAGAGAGTGAGTAGTAGACAGTAGTAGTCAGTGATTTGTAGAGAGTGAGTAGTAGAGAGAGAGTAGTAGTGAGTAGTAAAGAGTGAGTATTGGAGAGTGAATAGTACAGAGTAGTAGAGAGTGAGTAGTAAAGAGAGAGTAGTAGAGTAGTAGGGAGTGAGTAGTAGTGAGTAATAGAGAGTGAGTAGTAGTGAGTGAGTAGTAGGGAATAGTAGAGAGTGAGTAATAGAGAGTGAGTAGTAGGGATTGGAAGAGAGAGTGAGTAGTAGAGTGAGTAGTAGAGAGCGAGTAGTAGAAAGCAAGTAGTAGAGAGTGTGTAGTAGAGAGTGTGTAGTAGAGCATGAGTTGTAGAGGGTAGTTCAGAGTGAGTAGTAAAGAGGGAGTAGTAGATCATGAGTAGTAGAGAGTGAGTAGTAGAGAGTGAGTAGTGGAGAAAGAGTAGTAAAGAGTGAGTAGTAGAGAGTAGTGGAGAGTGAGTAGTCAAGAGTGAGTAGTAGAGAGAGAGTAGTAGAGAGTAGTAGAGTAGTAGAGAGTGAGTAGTAGAGAGTAGTGGAGTAGTAGAGTGTGAGTAGTAGAGAGTTTAGAGAGTGAGTAGTAGAGTTAGTGTTAGAGAGTGAGTAGTAGAGAGTAGTAGAGAGTGAGTAGTAGAGAGTGAGTAGTAGAGAGTGAGTAGTAGAGAGTGAATAGTTGAGAGTAGTAGAGTGAGTAGCAGGGAGTGAGTAGACAAAAGTAAGTAGTAGAGAATAGTAGAGAGTGAGTAGAAGATAGTGAGTAGTGGAGAGTGAGTAGTAGAGAGTGAGTAGTAGACAGTAGTAGTCAGTGAGTAGTAGAGAGTGAGTAGTAGAGAGAGAGTAGTAGAGTAGTAGGGAGTGAGTAGTAGTGAGTAATAGAGAGTGAGTAGTAGCAAGTGATTAGTAGGGAATAGTAGAGAGTGATTAGTAGAGAGTGACTAGTAGGGATTGGAAGAGAGAGTGAGTAGTAGAGTGAGTAGTAGAGAGTGAGTAGTAGAAAGCAAGTAGTAGAGAGTGTGTAGTAGAGAGTGTGTAGTAGAGCATGAGGTGAACAGGGTAGTTGAGAATGAGTAGTAAAGAGGGAGTAGTAGAGAGTGAGCAGTAGAGATTGAGTTGTAGAGAGTGAGTAGTAGAGAGTAGTTGAGAGCGAGTAGTAGAGAGTGAGTAGTAAGAGTAGTAGAGAGTGAGTAATAGAGAGAGAGTAGTAGAGAATGAGTAGCAGAGAGTAGTAGAGAGTGAGTAGTAGAGAGTGAGTAGCGAGTAGTAGGGAGTAGTAGAGTAGTAGAGAGTGAGTAGTAGAGTGTAGTGGAGTAGTAGGGAGTGAGTAGTAGAGAGTAATAGAGAGTGAGCAGTAGAGTGAGTAGTAGGGAGTGGAAGAGAGTGTGTAGTAGAGAGTGAGTAGTAAAGAGTAGTGGAGAGTGAGTAGTAGAGAGTGAGTAGTAGACAGTAGTAGTCAGTGAGTAGTAGAGAGTGAGTAGTAGAGTAGTAGGGAGTGAGTAGTAGTGAGTAATAGAGAGTGCATAGTAGCAAGTGAGTAGTAGGGAATAGTAGAGAGTGAGTAGTAGAGAGTGAGTAGTAGGGATTGGAAGTGAGAGTGAGTAGTAAAGTGAGTAGTAAAGAGTGAGTAGTAGAAAGCAAGTAGTAGAGAGTGTGTAGTAGAGAGTGTGTAGTAGAGCATGAGGTGTAGAGAGTTTAGAGAGTGAGTAGTAAAGAGGGAGTAGTAGAGAGAGTAGTAGAGTAGTAGAGAGTGAGTAGTAGAGAGTGAGTTGTAGAGAGTGAGTAGTAGAGAGTGAGTAGTAGAGAGAGTAGTAGAGAGTGTGTTTTGCAGAGAGTAGAATAGTGAGTAGTAGAGAGTAAGTAAGATGAGGGATATGGTAGTAGTGAGTAGTAGAGAGTGAGTAATACAGTCGTGGAGAGGTAGTGGTAGAGAGTAATAGAATGATTAGTAGAGAGTGAGTATTAGAGAGAGTAGTAGGGAGTGAGTAGCAGAAAGAGAGCAGTAGAGAGTAGTAGAGAGTGAGTAGTAGAGCAAGTGGTAGAAAGTAGTAGAGAGTGAGTAGTAGAGAGTGTAGTAGTAGAGGGAGTAGTAGAGTGAGTAGTAGAGAGTAGTAGAGAGAGAGTAGTAGAGAGTGAGCAGTTGTTGAGCCCTCACTCACCTGAAGATCCAGGTTGTTCTGCTGGAGAGATTTGAAGACTTTTCACATCCTCTCTCAAACCTCTATTCTTGCTTCACTGCTTATAAAACAATGAGTGAAGAAAAGAAGCCCAAGTGAAGGGGGAAGCGGATAAAATAACAAAAGAGAGAGAGGCACTGCAGCTCTTGAACCATCAACTCGGCTGGAAGCGTTTGTTGGATGAACTATGTACCAAGAAGAAAATATGAAACAACTATATTATTTCTCTGTAACGTACTTATTGAGGCTGGTATATTATCTCCTTTAAACTCAGCACATTTTAAATCGCAAACATCATATACCTCTCTGTTTCTGGCTATTTTCTGTTTCACCAGATAAGGACTCAATTAAAAAAGTAGTCAAATAAAACATTCAACTGTACACAGTGAATAATATACTTCTCCTGTTATAAATATTTCTTTACTCCCTTGCTTACTTTTCTTGTTTGTCCTAGCACCATAAAATGTTCTTGGGTAATAGTCATAGATCATAGATTCTCAATAAAGCATATGTCCAAACTAAAGCGTACCTCCAAAGAAATCACCTGGAGTAGTTTTCAATATAAAGTCCCACATGTGCTCCTCTATTTATTACCAGAAATGTATTGCAACAAGTATCTCTTACTTAGAGTGCATATAGAGTTCCAAAACTAGATAGCAGTTTGAGGAGTTCGTGTTTTTCGTAACCGTTATTAAAATAGAAATAAAAAATGTTTTTGTCTCCAAACTCGATTCATTAAAGGTACCTCAATGCATATTGTTTTCCCTTTTATATAAAATAGTAAATTGCACTTACTCGAGTTCCGTTGCAAGGACAATGTACTTATTACCCGTTTCTTGTTATGTTGCAGGTCGCACAGAATAACCCCAGGAACCGGAAGCTGTGAAGACCCGGAAGAGACGGGGAAAATTTCTGGAGGGGAATTGGATATCCAACAAAGAAGGAAAACACTGCCAACGTGAAATGCTGCAGCCGCAGGATTCAGGTGAGCCGGATCTTCAGGAGAGGAGGGAAAATCAAAGAGCACAAGCAGCCGCTCATGCTCCAGGCAGTCCTTTATAGTCAGCATTGAGTGCGGTTCAGAGCTTCAACACGCTCTGCACGTTGAAACGGTTTTGCCGTTAAACGTGCTGCATCTCATATTCCAATGAAGGTCTCAACGGAGTTGCTTGCATGCACGTGGCTCAAACGTGGGGCTCTTTGTAATGTACAAATCAGTTCCCTAATTTTACAAGACCCACAAAAAGGTTTAACAAGCCTTGGCTAAAACAAAATGTACCATTAGTCCAATAAGTCTTGGCTAAACCAAATGACAAAAGGTATACAATAAACAGGCAATCACTGCAAGGCCTTTGTAACTCATTGTACTTATAAACCCTCAAGACATAAAACTATTGTAAGGAGAGTGGACACACCCTCTGTATTGAGCATACCCTAACAGTTGCTCACCTCAAAAGCCCCCCAACTGGTCGGGGTTTCCCTGGATATTTCAAATAAAACTGTCTGAGTAACCAAGGAGCATGTACATAGGATGCTGGCTCCCACGAATTTTCTTTCACATCATATCCTTTACAGGCTATTAAATAGTACAAATGTCTGTAACGACCGGATTCTCAGAATAGGCAGCCCACCAACCGTGGCTAACCCAGTCGTCACGTAACAACACTCTTCTCAGGCCACTATTTACAAGATATCTAGGATACTCACCTGAGAGGGTGAAAAGAAGCGATTTACAAGCCTGTATAATCAAAGATACCACTAACACCTAATGGATTCCATATCTTATCCTATAATTACCTCATCTTATGTTCTTTAACGTCACCCGACGATATCTTTAACGTCACCCGACGATATCTTTAACGTCATCGACGATGTCTTTAACGTCACCCGACGATATCTTTAACGTCACCCGACGATATCTTTAACGTCACCCAACGATATACACTAATGGAGATACTAATGGGGATTCACCTTTAAGAGTTATTTCCCAAATGAAGTTCACACTCCCTCCTCATCATCAGTTACCTTTGCAGAAGGGCATATCTCATCCTTCTGTATGTCAGCACCTGGTTAAAAGGAGAGGTTAATCTCATTCATGAAAACAACATTCAAAGATATTTAGTATTAAACCTGTATTCTACAATCAAGCATGACAGAATGAGCAAAAGAAACATGAATTAAGTTAGTCGCTACCTATAACCTAAAAGGGATAGAAATGAATGGTTAAATATATTCTACACTAAGCTCAGAACGCCTCACCGTAGACGTGTGTCTTTCCATTTCAGCAGCGGAGCTGATCCCTCTCTCTCTCTCGCTTTGTCTTCAATGTGCTCGGGACTCTGCTCTCCCTCTATGGCTCAGGAATACACGTCGGCACCGCTACGACTCATCTACGCTGCCATGGTTCCGAAATACTCGAACCCTCTTCTGGACTTAGTCTCTGCCGCTCCTGTATGATGTCACTACAAGATTCTCAATCACTTTCCTTTTCGCTACGGGATTTCAATTAGCTGATGGTATCAATCTCTATGCACCAGCCTTTGGACCAACTTCCTCGATCCTCTCCACACGCTACTCTCCCTCTCCTCTCTACTTGCTCCTTGATAATATAGAGCTCACTTTCTCTATGGAAAATTCCGGTATTAGACCGACTCGCACCAAATTCCTGTACGAGTCCCCGGCTCCCTTCACCTTACACAGTGGACACTTGCGTATTGCGTCTAGAGCCGGGGAGACAAACACATTCCTTTGATAAGGGCCAGACTTGACCGGTTCTTCTCTAGGGAATAACAGAATGAGTTCTAAACACTACCTTTACCCTCCAAGCACCTCGGACAGTCGAGGCAGAAATACAAAATGGCTTCTCTCTAGCTTTCGGGCCTGTAGGCCTAAGAAAACGGAAAAAGGTACTAAACCCTGTCAAAGCGCATAGTTAAGCCCTACAAATGAAGGCAAATGCAACTAGGACTGAGATGGTAGTGGATTATAGTCACCACTAGTCTAAAAATAGACTAAAATTACCCTGTCGCTACATTTCACTCCTGACTAAATGTACTAACATCGAAAGTCAAAAATAAAACAAAAGGGGAACTTCAAACGGGACGTATTTCAGTTGAAGAATAATAGGAAACAATATTAAAAGACCTAGCCATAACTCGTGGACGGAATATGCGGAAAAAGAATGGTATACACTGAATACAGCAACAAATAACAATTAAAAAACTAATTGCTAAGAAAATGCCACCTAATATCTGGCGTAAAGAATGGAAATCTGGCAGCTAATTAAAAAGCCAATCAAACCACCCTACATCTAAATGTTCCCTAACTTCTTGTGTCAGCTCATGTAACTTATTAAGATGAGATCTAATGGATTTAGAATGATCTGATAAATTAAAGCAACATAGGCCCTCAAAATCTGAACAGCCATGGTTATGTTTAAGTAGTAAATAATATATCGCAGCTCTATTCTGTAAGATAGCACGGTGCTCGCCTTGAGTATCTGACAATAAGTCGGTTAAAATAGCAGAAGTATTATTCAGGGATTTCACCATCCAGCAAGCAAGTTTGCCTATAGTCTTGGCATTATATACAGACAACGCAGGAACACCAATATTAGAGGCAGCTAAACTAAGATATTCAGTTTTAGAAAATAAATGCAAGGAAGAATCACAGTCTCTTGAAATTGAAGGTGCATCACGCACTATGCGAGATGACGCAGCCTCATCAGAAGAAAACATCAAAAGACTTAATCGTGTCAAAGCACATGGACCTCCAGAGATATTTGCAGGAATATAGGACCAGGACACATTGCCACAGGAAAAGAGCCATCCGGGCGGTAATAACACATGATAATAATGGCTTGCAGTCACTATAAGACGTTTGCAACTCATATGATTCTGGACTGAAGTACACGCGACAGGAGTCCTGGTGACACATAAAATTTGTTCATGGGTAGTAAATGAGTTAGAATGTTCTAATCGTAATTGGGCACATTTGCCTATATATCTAGGGTCACCGGTCATATTATAGCAGATATCACGTTCTGTGATATTATATGTCAAAATTTGAAAAGTCAATGGGGATTCTGGTTCACTCAGAACAGTACATGAAATACAATAATCATATGCAGAAAAATCTGAATGAATAATTGTAGAATAAACTTCAGATACATTGAAGAAATGTAGAAGGGAGGCTGTTGAGATTGGTACAGCCACAAGGCACGTTGTGAGGGGGTCGTTGACAGATCTCATAGATGCTAGGTAAAAGTGTGTAGAATTAATAATGGTCTTTTCTAGATGCGTCCAAAAGTTAGTAGTGATGTCCCACCGAGGGAATGGAACGACCTTCTCTGTCATTAATCCAATCCTGAGAGCTCTCTTGACTCTCTGCGCAGCAGACCAAAGGGAGTCCAATGATGACACATCCGGCAGCAGCAATCAATGCAATGATATGCAATAAAAGAACAGGCATTACTCAATCTCGCAGATAACACTTATCAGCCGGGACTACATCCCAGCTTTCCTGCCCTGGCCGCATCACTAGTACCATTTTCTCAGATCCTGTTGCTATAATTTCGCCCTGTTCAGGGGGATTATTTGGCGACTGCACCCACACTCTAGCTCCAGGATTATCAGTTGAACCAAATCCACTGGTTCCGCGCCTTGTTAACAGAGTTGGAGCAGTGCCCTTTTGAATCACACCACTGAAAACAGGCATAATGACCAATTGAGCGATTCTATCGCTTTTCTGGATTATGAGTTCGGAATCGCCACTGTTCAACAGGATGACTTTTATTTCTCCTTGATAATCACTGTCAATTACCCCACCAAGCACCTGGATGTCTTTTAAAGCTAAACCAGATCTCGGGGCAATCAATCCAAAATGTTCTGCTGGTATTTGAACACCAATTCCTGTTTCAATTATCACAATACTGCTGATTTTTAGAACAGTCATTTTCAAAGAATGCAGGTCTAAGCCTGCGGATCCAGGGGTAGCTCTATGTGGAGCCAAAGCTCCGGGAGTGATTTCCCAATAGGAGACTGTATTTTTAACTGAATTAGGTTGAACATCAACGTGGGGAGGAAACAAACGCATTAAAGGAGAATTTGCATACAAATAAGGTCTGTTATTCAAAATCAATAAAGCATCTGATAAATGGTCTCTCTAGTTCTTTAGGGTACCGTCTGACAATTTGCACAATTGGTCTTTTAATAATCCATTCATTCTCTCAATGAAACCCGCAGCCTGCGGGTAATAAGGAATGTGGAACACCCAATCAATATTGTTTTCTGCTCAATAATTTTGTACCAATCTTCCTTTAAAATGCGAGGCATTGTCAGACTGCACCTGAAGTTGAGTACCATAATATAATGTAATCAAATCCAATGTCTTCATAGTATCGATTTGGGTAGCTCTCTTGCATGGAAAAGCGATTAGAAAACCTCTGTATGTGTCAACAACTGTACAGAAATATTGGCAATTTTACTCATGGGTAAAGGACCAATATAGTCAATCTGCCAAATTTGTGCGGGGATTTACCTCGATGTAGCTGCCCTTTCACTATTCTAGGCACCTCTCTTTGTCGGGAATGTTGACATATAGGGCAATGAAATATTGCTGTTTTAATCAAATCAAGAGGAAAATGAATGCCTCTATCAGTAGCCCACCTGCTAGTAATTTTCTCTCCAAAATGTCCTGCTTTTTGGTGGGCCCATTTCGCCAATCCCGCCAAATTAGAATTTTGTTGGTCCACCACTGCCTCAGAAATTTTAGATTTCTCATCTGCAATGTTATTAAATAACTTGTCAAGTGAGTCAATAGGCATATGAGCATCAACATGAAAAACTGTGATATTGCTTTGAGGAAGTAATTCATACATTTCCTGTCACAATTCTTTAGCCCAGATTGTTTTGTTATGAACCATACAATTATGAGACTGCCATGTAGGTAACCAGACTACCAATCCATTCGCAGTCGACCATGAATCAGTAAACATATGACATGTTCCTGGTAATTATTGATTTAGAACTTGGCACACAGCATACAATTCCGCAAACTGACTACTTTGCTCTTCACCAGTAGTGCTCAACAATTTCTGCGTCGTGGGATTATACGAAACTGCTTTCCAATGTCTCTTTTCTCCTTTGTACCTAGCTGACCCATCCGTAAACCATACATGTTTTCTATCCTCCACGGACAGATCATCGAACGGCATACCCCACTTAACAGGAGATTCCTGTACTATAGGTACGGAGAACTCTTTCTCTCTCTCTTCCATCGGTGCCTGCGCCACTTTCTCATGCGACATTGCAACTCCTTTTGGGCCCACATGAGCCCGGTCTTGTATATACCACTTCCATTTTATGATGCTTACTTCCTGAGCATGACCAATCCTATGAACTCAAAACCCACTGCATTATAGGAATTTCTGGTCTCAAAATCACATCATGTCCTAATGTTAACTGCTCAGTATCCACAAGAGCCCAATAGCATGCAAGCAACTGCTTCTCAAAAGGTGTATAACGCTCAGCAGCCTCAGGTAACTTTTAGTCCAAAAACCTAGGGGTACTCTATTTTTACCCTGCTTTTGCCATGGGCTCCAATTTGCATACATATCTTGTACAGATACATTCAGATCCACATCACCATCACGCACTGGCCACAAATCCAAAGCATGCTGGATCACTTCTTTCGCCAAATCAAACGCAACTTGCTGTGCTATGTTCAATTCAAACGCATTCTTTTTACGTGTAACCTTGTACAAAGGGGCCAGAATCTGACTTAAATGTGGAATGTGTTGACGCCAAAAGCCAAATAAACCAATGAATCTTTGGGCTTCTTTTCTGTTTTTAGGAACTGCAAATTCTGCAATTTTCTGTTTTACTTGTGGAATCACTTCTCAATTCCCTTCATGCCAATGAATACCCAAGAACTTCACATGTTGCGCTAGACCCTGCAATTTATTGGGATTAATTTCCCAGCCTTTGCTTTGTAAATGTGCAACAATTCGTTCTAACTGTATTCGCACCTGATCTTGTGTCTCACCTTGAATTAGTATTTCATCTATATAATGACACACCTGAATATTTGGATCCACAGTCACTTCATCTAAATGCTCTGCTACTATCCTGTGACAGATTGTCGGACTATGTACATAGCCTTGGGGAAGACTTCTAAACGTCTTTTGACGGCCATTCCATGTAAAACTGAATTGCTCTTGACATTCGGGGGCAATTGGAATAGAAAAGAAAGCATTAGCAATGTCAATGGTTGCATACCATGTTCCTGAATGTTTCTGAATTCTTTCAATTAAAGTAATAACATCAGGGACTGCAACAGTCAAAGAAGGTGTATGTTTGTTCAATTCTCGATAATCAACAGTCATGCGCCAAGAATTATCACTTTTGCGTACCGGCCAAACAGGATTGTTCCAGGCCGAAGTAATGGGAATTACCACTCCTGCATCCATCAAGTCTTGAATGGTAGCATTTATCTCATCGTGCCCACCGGGAATACGGTATTGTTTCATTGAAACCACCTTCGTGGCTTGGGGAATTTTAATTGGAGGCATTTTTAAACGTCCGACTCTCACAGATTTTGTTGATATATAATGCTTGTGTCCAAATTTGTAACATCCGTCATCTAAATACAATGTCATACCTTTCAAAATGTCAATTCCAATTATATATTCATCAAGAGGTACCATCAATACATGATACTCTTTTCGGGGGTTCCTACCTATTCTCAATTTGAGTTTAGTTTGCACTGCGGGGGTTTCTTTACCACCTAATCCAGTAATCGTATAGCCTTGTCCTTTAAACTTTTTGGGATTTCCAGAAATTAGAGTGGCCTCCGCTCCAGTATCCACCAATGCTCGGGCCCTCTGTATATTTCGATGTCTCCAATAAAGTTCAATGTCTACATAAGGCTTGTAATCTTTGTGAGTCCATTTTTGGACTGGAGCTTGACCTACTTCCTAGTCTTGTTTACTGTGTTCTGTCGCCCCAAGTCAAATCAGGATAAAGACTCTCATGTCATTTAGGTAATGTCACCTCTCGTTCATACCCTTTCTCTTCAATAAAAGGATTTTTGTCATTTGAAAAATATTGTGATCTCCGTTCAAGGGATTGTGATCTTTTGTCTCTCAATCTCACCTCTGGGGATTGATCTCTCTCTCTTCTATCTCTACGTTCAGACTGATCTCTTTTCTCCTCTCTGTCTCTCTCTCGCTCTCTTCTAGAATGAGACGATTCATCTCGTGTCCTGTCCCACTCTCTCTCTCTTCCACTCTCTCTGCCTCTCTCTCGACGCGGCATAGCATCATCACCACTGCCATCAGAATGAATAATATCAGAGTCCTGTTTACGGACCTTTCTAGCTCCTTCCTTCCTGTCCAGACCACACTTACGAAACATAACCCATAACAAATTATTAGGTAAATCATGAATGTCATCAGCTTTCACACCATCCTTTAACAGAGCTTGAAACATGTCGCATCTAGAAAATCTGAAATCATTAGTTTCCGGTTAGTTCCGGTTGAGACTGTCGTTCAGGTTTAATCCACTCACCCAACTCACCGAGTTCACGCACAGCCTCAATCACTTCAGACAAAGCATTACCAGTCTGATTAATCAACAGAGTCATCATTACTTGTTTGTATGCAGGAGGAGAGGTACGATTGATTCTGTTCCTCATAGAGGTATTAAGCAAACCATCCATTAACCTATTCGCTGTACCTAAAAAGATTGCGGTTTTCATAACTTCCTCCTTCAATCGCTGAGAAGCATCTCTCAAAGTATACCACGGCTTCTCATTAAGAGGCCAATCAGATTCAGTAGGGTACTTGTGATTACAACCTTCTACGGCCAACTGCAACAGATTAGTCTGATCATTTGCTATTATAATTACGAAAACACTCCTGATAGAGAGCAGTAGAGAGTGAGTAGTAGAGTGAGTAGTAGAGAGTGAGTAGTAGAAAGCAAGTAGTAGAGAGTGTATAGTAGAGAGTGTGTAGTAGAGCATGAGGTGTAGAGGGTAGTTGAGAGTGAGTAGTAAAGAGGGAGTAGTAGAGAGAGTAGTAGAGTAGTAGAGAGTGAGTAGTAGAGAGTGAGTTGTAGAGAGTGAGTAGTAGAGAGTAGTTGAGAGCGAGTAGTAGAGAGTGAGTAGTAGAGAGTGAGTAGTAGAGAGTAGTAGAGAGTGAGTAATAGAGAGAGAGAGTAGTAGAGAATGAGTAGCAGAGAGTAGTAGAGAGTGAGTAGTAGAGAGTGAGTAGAGAGTAGTAGGGAGTAGAAGAGTAGTAGAGAGTGAGTAGTAGAGTGGAGTGGAGTAGTAGGGAGTGAGTAGTAGAGAGTAGTAGAGAGTGAGCAGTAGAGTGGGTAGTAGGGACTGGAAGAGAGAGTGCGTTGTAGAGAGTGAGTAGTAAAGAGTGAGTAGTAGAGAGTAGTGGAGTAGTAGAGAGTGAGTAGTAGAGAGTTTAGAGAGTGAGTAGTAGAGTGAGTGATAGAGAGTAGTAGAGAGTGAGTAGTAGAGTGAGTAGTAGAGAGTGAGTAGTAGAAAGCAAGTAGTCAAGAGTGTGTAGTATAGAGTGTGTAGTAGAGCATGAGGTGTAGAGGGTAGTTGAGAGTGAGTAGTAAAGAGGGAGTAGTAGAGAGAGTAGTAGAGTAGTAGAGAGTGAGTAGTAGAGAGTGAGTTGTAGAGAGTGAGTAGTAGAGAGTAGTTGAGAGTGAGTAGTAGAGAGAGAGTAGTAGAGAGTGAATAGTAGAGAGTGAGTAGAGAGTAGTAGGGAGTAGAAGAGTAGTAGAGAGTGAGTAGTAGAGTGTAGTGGAGTAGTAGGGAGTGAGTAGTAGAGAGAAGTAGAGAGTGAGCAGTAGAGTGAGTAGTAGGGAGTGGAAGAGAGAGTGTGTAGTAGAGAGTGAGTAGTAAAGAGTAGTAAAGAGTGAGTAGTAGAGAGTAGTGGAGTAGTAGAGAGTGAGTAGTAGAGAGTTTAGAGAGTTAGTAGTAGAGTGAGTAGTAGAGAGTAGTAGAGAATGAATAATGGAGAATGAGTAGTAGAGAGTGAGTAGTAGAGAGTGAATAGCAGAGAGTAGTAGAGTGAGTAGCAAGGAGTGAGTAGTCAAGAGTAAGTAGTAGAGAATAGTAGAGAGTGAGTAGAAGATAGTGAGTAGTGGATAGTGAGTAGTAGAGAGTGAGTAGTAGACAGTAGTAGTCAGTGATTTGTAGAGAGTGAGTAGTAGAGAGAGAGTAGTAGTGAGTAGTAAAGAGTGAGTATTGGAGAGTGAATAGTACAGAGTAGTAGAGAGTGAGTAGTAAAGAGAGAGTAGTAGAGTAGTAGGGAGTGAGTAGTAGTGAGTAATAGAGAGTGAGTAGTAGTGAGTGAGTAGTAGGGAATAGTAGAGAGTGAGTAATAGAGAGTGAGTAGTAGGGATTGGAAGAGAGAGTGAGTAGTAGAGTGAGTAGTAGAGAGCGAGTAGTAGAAAGCAAGTAGTAGAGAGTGTGTAGTAGAGAGTGTGTAGTAGAGCATGAGTTGTAGAGGGTAGTTCAGAGTGAGTAGTAAAGAGGGAGTAGTAGATCATGAGTAGTAGAGAGTGAGTAGTAGAGAGTGAGTAGTGGAGAAAGAGTAGTAAAGAGTGAGTAGTAGAGAGTAGTGGAGAGTGAGTAGTCAAGAGTGAGTAGTAGAGAGAGAGTAGTAGAGAGTAGTAGAGTAGTAGAGAGTGAGTAGTAGAGAGTAGTGGAGTAGTAGAGTGTGAGTAGTAGAGAGTTTAGAGAGTGAGTAGTAGAGTTAGTGTTAGAGAGTGAGTAGTAGAGAGTAGTAGAGAGTGAGTAGTAGAGAGTGAGTAGTAGAGAGTGAGTAGTAGAGAGTGAATAGTTGAGAGTAGTAGAGTGAGTAGCAGGGAGTGAGTAGACAAAAGTAAGTAGTAGAGAATAGTAGAGAGTGAGTAGAAGATAGTGAGTAGTGGAGAGTGAGTAGTAGAGAGTGAGTAGTAGACAGTAGTAGTCAGTGAGTAGTAGAGAGTGAGTAGTAGAGAGAGAGTAGTAGAGTAGTAGGGAGTGAGTAGTAGTGAGTAATAGAGAGTGAGTAGTAGCAAGTGATTAGTAGGGAATAGTAGAGAGTGATTAGTAGAGAGTGACTAGTAGGGATTGGAAGAGAGAGTGAGTAGTAGAGTGAGTAGTAGAGAGTGAGTAGTAGAAAGCAAGTAGTAGAGAGTGTGTAGTAGAGAGTGTGTAGTAGAGCATGAGGTGAACAGGGTAGTTGAGAATGAGTAGTAAAGAGGGAGTAGTAGAGAGAGTAGTAGAGAGTGAGCAGTAGAGATTGAGTTGTAGAGAGTGAGTAGTAGAGAGTAGTTGAGAGCGAGTAGTAGAGAGTGAGTAGTAAGAGTAGTAGAGAGTGAGTAATAGAGAGAGAGTAGTAGAGAATGAGTAGCAGAGAGTAGTAGAGAGTGAGTAGTAGAGAGTGAGTAGCGAGTAGTAGGGAGTAGTAGAGTAGTAGAGAGTGAGTAGTAGAGTGTAGTGGAGTAGTAGGGAGTGAGTAGTAGAGAGTAATAGAGAGTGAGCAGTAGAGTGAGTAGTAGGGAGTGGAAGAGAGTGTGTAGTAGAGAGTGAGTAGTAAAGAGTAGTGGAGAGTGAGTAGTAGAGAGTGAGTAGTAGACAGTAGTAGTCAGTGAGTAGTAGAGAGTGAGTAGTAGAGTAGTAGGGAGTGAGTAGTAGTGAGTAATAGAGAGTGCATAGTAGCAAGTGAGTAGTAGGGAATAGTAGAGAGTGAGTAGTAGATAGTGAGTAGTAGGGATTGGAAGTGAGAGTGAGTAGTAAAGTGAGTAGTAAAGAGTGAGTAGTAGAAAGCAAGTAGTAGAGAGTGTGTAGTAGAGAGTGTGTAGTAGAGCATGAGGTGTAGAGAGTTTAGAGAGTGAGTAGTAAAGAGGGAGTAGTAGAGAGAGTAGTAGAGTAGTAGAGAGTGAGTAGTAGAGAGTGAGTTGTAGAGAGTGAGTAGTAGAGAGTGAGTAGTAGAGAGAGTAGTAGAGAGTGTGTTTTGCAGAGAGTAGAATAGTGAGTAGTAGAGAGTAAGTAAGATGAGGGATATGGTAGTAGTGAGTAGTAGAGAGTGAGTAATACAGTCGTGGAGAGGTAGTGGTAGAGAGTAATAGAATGATTAGTAGAGAGTGAGTATTAGAGAGAGTAGTAGGGAGTGAGTAGCAGAAAGAGAGCAGTAGAGAGTAGTAGAGAGTGAGTAGTAGAGCAAGTGGTAGAAAGTAGTAGAGAGTGAGTAGTAGAGAGTGTAGTAGTAGAGGGAGTAGTAGAGTGAGTAGTAGAGAGTAGTAGAGAGAGAGTAGTAGAGAGTGAGCAGTTGTTGAGCCCTCACTCACCTGAAGATCCAGGTTGTTCTGCTGGAGAGATTTGAAGACTTTTCACATCCTCTCTCAAACCTCTATTCTTGCTTCACTGCTTATAAAACAATGAGTGAAGAAAAGAAGCCCAAGTGAAGGGGGAAGCGGATAAAATAACAAAATAGAGAAAGGCACTGCAGCTCTTGAACCATCAACTCGGCTGGAAGCGTTTGTTGGATGAACTATGTACCAAGAAGAAAATATGAAACAACTATATTATTTCTCTGTAACGTACTTATTGAGGCTGGTATATTATCTCCTTTAAACTCAGCACATTTTAAATCGCAAACATCATATACCTCTCTGTTTCTGGCTATTTTCTGTTTCACCAGATAAGGACTCAATTAAAAAAGTAGTCAAATAAAACATTCAACTGTACACAGTGAATAATATACTTCTCCTGTTATAAATATTTCTTTACTCCCTTGCTTACTTTTCTTGTTTGTCCTAGCACCATAAAATGTTCTTGGGTAATAGTCATAGATCATAGATTCTCAATAAAGCATATGTCCAAACTAAAGCGTACCTCCAAAGAAATCACCTGGAGTAGTTTTCAATATAAAGTCCCACATGTGCTCCTCTATTTATTACCAGAAATGTATTGCAACAAGTATCTCTTACTTAGAGTGCATATAGAGTTCCAAAACTAGATAGCAGTTTGAGGAGTTCGTGTTTTTCGTAACCGTTATTAAAATAGAAATAAAAAATGTTTTTGTCTCCAAACTCGATTCATTAAAGGTACCTCAATGCATATTGTTTTCCCTTTTATATAAAATAGTAAATTGCACTTACTCGAGTTCCGTTGCAAGGACAATGTACTTATTACCCGTTTCTTGTTATGTTGCAGGTCGCACAGAATAACCCCAGGAACCGGAAGCTGTGAAGACCCGGAAGAGACGGGGAAAATTTCTGGAGGGGAATTGGATATCCAACAAAGAAGGAAAACACTGCCAACGTGAAATGCTGCAGCCGCAGGATTCAGGTGAGCCGGATCTTCAGGAGAGGAGGGAAAATCAAAGAGCACAAGCAGCCGCTCATGCTCCAGGCAGTCCTTTATAGTCAGCATTGAGTGCGGTTCAGAGCTTCAACACGCTCTGCACGTTGAAACGGTTTTGCCGTTAAACGTGCTGCATCTCATATTCCAATGAAGGTCTCAACGGAGTTGCTTGCATGCACGTGGCTCAAACGTGGGGCTCTTTGTAATGTACAAATCAGTTCCCTAATTTTACAAGACCCACAAAAAGGTTTAACAAGCCTTGGCTAAAACAAAATGTACCATTAGTCCAATAAGTCTTGGCTAAACCAAATGACAAAAGGTATACAATAAACAGGCAATCACTGCAAGGCCTTTGTAACTCATTGTACTTATAAACCCTCAAGACATAAAACTATTGTAAGGAGAGTGGACACACCCTCTGTATTGAGCATACCCTAACAGTTGCTCACCTCAAAAGCCCCCCAACTGGTCGGGGTTTCCCTGGATATTTCAAATAAAACTGTCTGAGTAACCAAGGAGCATGTACATAGGATGCTGGCTCCCACGAATTTTCTTTCACATCATATCCTTTACAGGCTATTAAATAGTACAAATGTCTGTAACGACCGGATTCTCAGAATAGGCAGCCCACCAACCGTGGCTAACCCAGTCGTCACGTAACAACACTCTTCTCAGGCCACTATTTACAAGATATCTAGGATACTCACCTGAGAGGGTGAAAAGAAGCGATTTACAAGCCTGTATAATCAAAGATACCACTAACACCTAATGGATTCCATATCTTATCCTATAATTACCTCATCTTATGTTCTTTAACGTCACCCGACGATATCTTTAACGTCACCCGACGATATCTTTAACGTCATCGACGATGTCTTTAACGTCACCCGACGATATCTTTAACGTCACCCGACGATATCTTTAACGTCACCCAACGATATACACTAATGGAGATACTAATGGGGATTCACCTTTAAGAGTTATTTCCCAAATGAAGTTCACACTCCCTCCTCATCATCAGTTACCTTTGCAGAAGGGCATATCTCATCCTTCTGTATGTCAGCACCTGGTTAAAAGGAGAGGTTAATCTCATTCATGAAAACAACATTCAAAGATATTTAGTATTAAACCTGTATTCTACAATCAAGCATGACAGAATGAGCAAAAGAAACATGAATTAAGTTAGTCGCTACCTATAACCTAAAAGGGATAGAAATGAATGGTTAAATATATTCTACACTAAGCTCAGAACGCCTCACCGTAGACGTGTGTCTTTCCATTTCAGCAGCGGAGCTGATCCCTCTCTCTCTCTCGCTTTGTCTTCAATGTGCTCGGGACTCTGCTCTCCCTCTATGGCTCAGGAATACACGTCGGCACCGCTACGACTCATCTACGCTGCCATGGTTCCGAAATACTCGAACCCTCTTCTGGACTTAGTCTCTGCCGCTCCTGTATGATGTCACTACAAGATTCTCAATCACTTTCCTTTTCGCTACGGGATTTCAATTAGCTGATGGTATCAATCTCTATGCACCAGCCTTTGGACCAACTTCCTCGATCCTCTCCACACGCTACTCTCCCTCTCCTCTCTACTTGCTCCTTGATAATATAGAGCTCACTTTCTCTATGGAAAATTCCGGTATTAGACCGACTCGCACCAAATTCCTGTACGAGTCCCCGGCTCCCTTCACCTTACACAGTGGACACTTGCGTATTGCGTCTAGAGCCGGGGAGACAAACACATTCCTTTGATAAGGGCCAGACTTGACCGGTTCCTCTCTAGGGAATAACAGAATGAGTTCTAAACACTACCTTTACCCTCCAAGCACCTCGGACAGTCGAGGCAGAAATACAAAATGGCTTCTCTCTAGCTTTCGGGCCTGTAGGCCTAAGAAAACGGAAAAAGGTACTAAACCCTGTCAAAGCGCATAGTTAAGCCCTACAAATGAAGGCAAATGCAACTAGGACTGAGATGGTAGTGGATTATAGTCACCACTAGTCTAAAAATAGACTAAAATTACCCTGTCGCTACATTTCACTCCTGACTAAATGTACTAACATCGAAAGTCAAAAATAAAACAAAAGGGGAACTTCAAACGGGACGTATTTCAGTTGAAGAATAATAGGAAACAATATTAAAAGACCTAGCCATAACTCGTGGACGGAATATGCGGAAAAAGAATGGTATACACTGAATACAGCAACAAATAACAATTAAAAAACTAATTGCTAAGAAAATGCCACCTAATATCTGGCGTAAAGAATGGAAATCTGGCAGCTAATTAAAAAGCCAATCAAACCACCCTACATCTAAATGTTCCCTAACTTCTTGTGTCAGCTCATGTAACTTATTAAGATGAGATCTAATGGATTTAGAATGATCTGATAAATTAAAGCAACATAGGCCCTCAAAATCTGAACAGCCATGGTTATGTTTAAGTAGTAAATAATATATCGCAGCTCTATTCTGTAAGATAGCACGGTGCTCGCCTTGAGTATCTGACAATAAGTCGGTTAAAATAGCAGAAGTATTATTCAGGGATTTCACCATCCAGCAAGCAAGTTTGCCTATAGTCTTGGCATTATATACAGACAACGCAGGAACACCAATATTAGAGGCAGCTAAACTAAGATATTCAGTTTTAGAAAATAAATGCAAGGAAGAATCACAGTCTCTTGAAATTGAAGGTGCATCACGCACTATGCGAGATGACGCAGCCTCATCAGAAGAAAACATCAAAAGACTTAATCGTGTCAAAGCACATGGACCTCCAGAGATATTTGCAGGAATATAGGACCAGGACACATTGCCACAGGAAAAGAGCCATCCGGGCGGTAATAACACATGATAATAATGGCTTGCAGTCACTATAAGACGTTTGCAACTCATATGATTCTGGACTGAAGTACACGCGACAGGAGTCCTGGTGACACATAAAATTTGTTCATGGGTAGTAAATGAGTTAGAATGTTCTAATCGTAATTGGGCACATTTGCCTATATATCTAGGGTCACCGGTCATATTATAGCAGATATCACGTTCTGTGATATTATATGTCAAAATTTGAAAAGTCAATGGGGATTCTGGTTCACTCAGAACAGTACATGAAATACAATAATCATATGCAGAAAAATCTGAATGAATAATTGTAGAATAAACTTCAGATACATTGAAGAAATGTAGAAGGGAGGCTGTTGAGATTGGTACAGCCACAAGGCACGTTGTGAGGGGGTCGTTGACAGATCTCATAGATGCTAGGTAAAAGTGTGTAGAATTAATAATGGTCTTTTCTAGATGCGTCCAAAAGTTAGTAGTGATGTCCCACCGAGGGAATGGAACGACCTTCTCTGTCATTAATCCAATCCTGAGAGCTCTCTTGACTCTCTGCGCAGCAGACCAAAGGGAGTCCAATGATGACACATCCGGCAGCAGCAATCAATGCAATGATCTGCAATAAAAGAACAGGCATTACTCAATCTCGCAGATAACACTTATCAGCCGGGACTACATCCCAGCTTTCCTGCCCTGGCCGCATCACTAGTACCATTTTCTCAGATCCTGTTGCTATAATTTCGCCCTGTTCAGGGGGATTATTTGGCGACTGCACCCACACTCTAGCTCCAGGATTATCAGTTGAACCAAATCCACTGGTTCCGCGCCTTGTTAACAGAGTTGGAGCAGTGCCCTTTTGAATCACACCACTGAAAACAGGCATAATGACCAATTGAGCGATTCTATCGCTTTTCTGGATTATGAGTTCGGAATCGCCACTGTTCAACAGGATGACTTTTATTTCTCCTTGATAATCACTGTCAATTACCCCACCAAGCACCTGGATGTCTTTTAAAGCTAAACCAGATCTCGGGGCAATCAATCCAAAATGTTCTGCTGGTATTTGAACACCAATTCCTGTTTCAATTATCACAATACTGCTGATTTTTAGAACAGTCATTTTCAAAGAATGCAGGTCTAAGCCTGCGGATCCAGGGGTAGCTCTATGTGGAGCCAAAGCTCCGGGAGTGATTTCCCAATAGGAGACTGTATTTTTAACTGAATTAGGTTGAACATCAACGTGGGGAGGAAACAAACGCATTAAAGGAGAATTTGCATACAAATAAGGTCTGTTATTCAAAATCAATAAAGCATCTGATAAATGGTCTCTCTAGTTCTTTAGGGTACCGTCTGACAATTTGCACAATTGGTCTTTTAATAATCCATTCATTCTCTCAATGAAACCCGCAGCCTGCGGGTAATAAGGAATGTGGAACACCCAATCAATATTGTTTTCTGCTCAATAATTTTGTACCAATCTTCCTTTAAAATGCGAGGCATTGTCAGACTGCACCTGAAGTTGAGTACCATAATATAATGTAATCAAATCCAATGTCTTCATAGTATCGATTTGGGTAGCTCTCTTGCATGGAAAAGCGATTAGAAAACCTCTGTATGTGTCAACAACTGTACAGAAATATTGGCAATTTTACTCATGGGTAAAGGACCAATATAGTCAATCTGCCAAATTTGTGCGGGGATTTACCTCGATGTAGCTGCCCTTTCACTATTCTAGGCACCTCTCTTTGTCGGGAATGTTGACATATAGGGCAATGAAATATTGCTGTTTTAATCAAATCAAGAGGAAAATGAATGCCTCTATCAGTAGCCCACCTGCTAGTAATTTTCTCTCCAAAATGTCCTGCTTTTTGGTGGGCCCATTTCGCCAATCCCGCCAAATTAGAATTTTGTTGGTCCACCACTGCCTCAGAAATTTTAGATTTCTCATCTGCAATGTTATTAAATAACTTGTCAAGTGAGTCAATAGGCATATGAGCATCAACATGAAAAACTGTGATATTGCTTTGAGGAAGTAATTCATACATTTCCTGTCACAATTCTTTAGCCCAGATTGTTTTGTTATGAACCATACAATTATGAGACTGCCATGTAGGTAACCAGACTACCAATCCATTCGCAGTCGACCATGAATCAGTAAACATATGACATGTTCCTGGTAATTATTGATTTAGAACTTGGCACACAGCATACAATTCCGCAAACTGACTACTTTGCTCTTCACCAGTAGTGCTCAACAATTTCTGCGTCGTGGGATTATACGAAACTGCTTTCCAATGTCTCTTTTCTCCTTTGTACCTAGCTGACCCATCCGTAAACCATACATGTTTTCTATCCTCCACGGACAGATCATCGAACGGCATACCCCACTTAACAGGAGATTCCTGTACTATAGGTACGGAGAACTCTTTCTCTCTCTCTTCCATTGGTGCCTGCGCCACTTTCTCATGCGACATTGCAACTCCTTTTGGGCCCACATGAGCCCGGTCTTGTATATACCACTTCCATTTTATGATGCTTACTTCCTGAGCATGACCAATCCTATGAACTCAAAACCCACTGCATTATAGGAATTTCTGGTCTCAAAATCACATCATGTCCTAATGTTAACTGCTCAGTATCCACAAGAGCCCAATAGCATGCAAGCAACTGCTTCTCAAAAGGTGTATAACGCTCAGCAGCCTCAGGTAACTTTTAGTCCAAAAACCTAGGGGTACTCTATTTTTACCCTGCTTTTGCCATGGGCTCCAATTTGCATACATATCTTGTACAGATACATTCAGATCCACATCACCATCACGCACTGGCCACAAATCCAAAGCATGCTGGATCACTTCTTTCGCCAAATCAAACGCAACTTGCTGTGCTATGTTCAATTCAAACGCATTCTTTTTACGTGTAACCTTGTACAAAGGGGCCAGAATCTGACTTAAATGTGGAATGTGTTGACGCCAAAAGCCAAATAAACCAATGAATCTTTGGGCTTCTTTTCTGTTTTTAGGAACTGCAAATTCTGCAATTTTCTGTTTTACTTGTGGAATCACTTCTCAATTCCCTTCATGCCAATGAATACCCAAGAACTTCACATGTTGCGCTAGACCCTGCAATTTATTGGGATTAATTTCCCAGCCTTTGCTTTGTAAATGTGCAACAATTCGTTCTAACTGTATTCGCACCTGATCTTGTGTCTCACCTTGAATTAGTATTTCATCTATATAATGACACACCTGAATATTTGGATCCACAGTCACTTCATCTAAATGCTCTGCTACTATCCTGTGACAGATTGTCGGACTATGTACATAGCCTTGGGGAAGACTTCTAAACGTCTTTTGACGGCCATTCCATGTAAAACTGAATTGCTCTTGACATTCGGGGGCAATTGGAATAGAAAAGAAAGCATTAGCAATGTCAATGGTTGCATACCATGTTCCTGAATGTTTCTGAATTCTTTCAATTAAAGTAATAACATCAGGGACTGCAACAGTCAAAGAAGGTGTATGTTTGTTCAATTCTCGATAATCAACAGTCATGCGCCAAGAATTATCACTTTTGCGTACCGGCCAAACAGGATTGTTCCAGGCCGAAGTAATGGGAATTACCACTCCTGCATCCATCAAGTCTTGAATGGTAGCATTTATCTCATCGTGCCCACCGGGAATACGGTATTGTTTCATTGAAACCACCTTCGTGGCTTGGGGAATTTTAATTGGAGGCATTTTTAAACGTCCGACTCTCACAGATTTTGTTGATATATAATGCTTGTGTCCAAATTTGTAACATCCGTCATCTAAATACAATGTCATACCTTTCAAAATGTCAATTCCAATTATATATTCATCAAGAGGTACCATCAATACATGATACTCTTTTCGGGGGTTCCTACCTATTCTCAATTTGAGTTTAGTTTGCACTGCGGGGGTTTCTTTACCACCTAATCCAGTAATCGTATAGCCTTGTCCTTTAAACTTTTTGGGATTTCCAGAAATTAGAGTGGCCTCCGCTCCAGTATCCACCAATGCTCGGGCCCTCTGTATATTTCGATGTCTCCAATAAAGTTCAATGTCTACATAAGGCTTGTAATCTTTGTGAGTCCATTTTTGGACTGGAGCTTGACCTACTTCCTAGTCTTGTTTACTGTGTTCTGTCGCCCCAAGTCAAATCAGGATAAAGACTCTCATGTCATTTAGGTAATGTCACCTCTCGTTCATACCCTTTCTCTTCAATAAAAGGATTTTTGTCATTTGAAAAATATTGTGATCTCCGTTCAAGGGATTGTGATCTTTTGTCTCTCAATCTCACCTCTGGGGATTGATCTCTCTCTCTTCTATCTCTACGTTCAGACTGATCTCTTTTCTCCTCTCTGTCTCTCTCTCGCTCTCTTCTAGAATGAGACGATTCATCTCGTGTCCTGTCCCACTCTCTCTCTCTTCCACTCTCTCTGCCTCTCTCTCGACGCGGCATAGCATCATCACCACTGCCATCAGAATGAATAATATCAGAGTCCTGTTTACGGACCTTTCTAGCTCCTTCCTTCCTGTCCAGACCACACTTACGAAACATAACCCATAACAAATTATTAGGTAAATCATGAATGTCATCAGCTTTCACACCATCCTTTAACAGAGCTTGAAACATGTCGCATCTAGAAAATCTGAAATCATTAGTTTCCGGTTAGTTCCGGTTGAGACTGTCGTTCAGGTTTAATCCACTCACCCAACTCACCGAGTTCACGCACAGCCTCAATCACTTCAGACAAAGCATTACCAGTCTGATTAATCAACAAAGTCATCATTACTTGTTTGTATGCAGGAGGAGAGGTACGATTGATTCTGTTTCTCATAGAGGTATTAAGCAAACCATCCATTAACCTATTCGCTGTACCTAAAAAGATTGCGGTTTTCATAACTTCCTCCTTCAATCGCTGAGAAGCATCTCTCAAAGTATACCACGGCTTCTCATTAAGAGGCCAATCAGATTCAGTAGGGTACTTGTGATTACAACCTTCTACGGCCAACTGCAACAGATTAGTCTGATCATTTGCTATTATAATTACGAAAACACTCCTGAACCGTAGGATCAGAACTCAAAGTAAAAAATTTCACAGCATTACCTCGATCCAACGAGATACCTGAAGCACCTAAATCAAAAAGACGAAGCATCCAAGTAAGCAAGGATTCACCCGAATTCTGCCGGAACCTATCCAAAATGTCATTTAATTCTTGTTGAGTATAATTTACCAAGCTGTCAAGAGGAATACCATGGGGAGCATTGGGATTGCCCTGTAGTTTACATCGATAAATCGGATGAGCAGAAATCTCAGTACGGTCTTTAGAGTGACAATGATATCGATTGCGAGAAGGCGCACGCGCAGCATTCTCTTCAGCCAAAGAAAATGAATCAGACGAATTCCAAATATCACCATCCCATTCGTCAGGGTTCCAATCGAGCCCTGCCTTCGCAACAACCATACGCACTTTCCTGGTGTTAACTCTACCACGTCTGTGTCGATATTTGTATTTGCAATGCGCACAGCAGCGCTTTCGGCCACAGCCTGATACGCTTCTAATTTGTCAGCAAGCAATTTATTTTGACATCGCAAAAGAGTAAGATCATTTTGAACTCGAACAAACTGTTCTTCCAAGGTTTTATTTTCACGTTGTGATCGTGAACAATTCTCATGTACAAGCCTGTACGCATTTAATAAAATCCAACCTCTACGTCCCAATATGGGAAGCCCTCCGCCTTTCACCACCGGAACTTTTTGCAGGCAAGCAACCACCTGAGCTGGCTCAGCATCTTCCAAACATGAATTCCAGTTCTCACTCAAACCAGTAGAATTTGCCCATTCATGAGCAAGCGCTTCATAAGCAGTGGACTCCCAACCAGGAATTTCCACAGGCAACTGAAAAGACTGTTTCGATTTTCTCGAAAACATCATACAATCGTAACAAACAAACAAGAACAAAAATAAAAAATAATATCAACGAAGAAAAAACTGTACAATCAAACAAATATATACAAAATCGTTCACGGTGAGAACCAACAGACCCCCATTCGGAATCACGAAGGCATACCCGCACCCATCAATCGAATCCTGTTCGTGATGCAAAATGAAACGACCGGATTCTCAGAACAGGCAGCCCACCAACCGTGGCTAACCCAGTCGTCACGTAACAACACTCTTCTCAGGCCACTATTTACAAGATATCTAGGATACTTACCTGAGAAGGTGAAAAGAAGCTATTTACAAGCCTGTATAATCAAAGATACCACTAACACCTAATGGATTCCATATCTTATCCTATAATTACCTCATCTTATATTCTTTAACGTCACCGGACGATGTCTTTAACGGTACCCGACGATATCTTTAACGTCACCCGACGATATCTTTAACGTCACCCGACGATATCTTTAACGTCACCCGATGATATCGTTAACGTCACCCGACGATATATACTAATGGGGATACTAATGGGGATTCACCTTTAAGAGTTATTTCCCAAATTAAGTTCACACTCCCCCCACATCATCAGTTACCTTTGCAGAAGGGCATATCCCATCCTTCTGTATGTCAGCACCTGGTTAAAAGGAAAGGTTAATCTCATTCATGAAAACAACATTCAAAGATATTTAGTAATAAACCTTTATTCTACAATCAAGCATGACAGAATGAGCAAAAGAAACATGAATTAAGTTAGTCGCTACCTATAACCTAAATGGGGATAGAAATGAATGGTTAAATATATTCTACACTAAGCTCAGAACGCCTCACCTTAGACGTGTATCTTTCCATTTCAGCAGCGGAGCTGAACCCTCTCTCTCTCTCTTGCTTTGTCTTCAATGTGCTCGGGACTCTGCTCTCCCTCTATGGCTCACGAATACACGTCTGCACCGCTACGCCTCATCTACGCTGCCATGTTTCCGAAATACTCAAACCCTCTTCTGGACTTAGTCTCTGCCACTCCTGTATGATGTCATTACAGGATTCTCAATCACTTTCGTTCTTCGCTTCGGGGTTTCAATTAGCTGATGGCATCAATCTCTATGCACCAGCCTTTGGACCAACTTCTTCGATCCTCTCCACACACTACTCTCCCTCTCCTCTCTACTTGCTCCTTGATAATATAGAGCTCACTTTCTCTATGGAAAACTCCGGTGTTAGACCGACTCCCACCAAATTTCTCTACCAGTCCGGGGAGACAAACACATTCCTTTCATAAGGGCAAGTCTTGACCTGTTCCTCTCTAGCGAATAACAGAATGAATTCTAAACACTACCTTTACCCTGCAAGCACCTCGGACAGTCGAGGCAGAAATACAAAATGGCTTCTCTCTAGCTTTCGGGCCTGTAGGCCCAAGAAAACGGAAAAAGGTACTAAACCCTGTCAAAGAGCATAGTTAAGCCCTACAAATGAACACAAATGCAACTAGGACTGAGATGGTAGTGGATTATAGTCACCACTAGTCAAAAAATTGACTAAAATTACCCTGTCGCTACAAGTCCTCGAATTCTTTTGGCATCTAAGATACATTGAACTTCGTATTCTTGATGCCCTTGAATAGTAATTTGTGGGGGGGGAGGTTTGGGTCTGGTATGAGGATTATAAGGTTTGAGTAAAGACACATGGAATGTAGGGTGTACTGGGTATTCAATAGGCAACTCTAACTTTACAGTAACTGGATTTATGATTGCAGTAACACAGAAGGGGCTAATATATCTTGGTTGTAACTTTAGAGAGCCCTCTATGTTCAAGTTCTTTGTGGAGAGCCACACTTTATCCCCTACCTGATATGTTGGAGCCTCTGTTCTGTGTTTATCTGCTTCTTCTTTTATTTGTGATTTACAAGCTGACAGATGTTTTTTAGCTTTCTCTTGCACCTCAGACAAAAATTTAGGACATTCTGTAACCTTTGGGAGAAGGGAGGAATTGAGGACAATTGGTAGAGCCCTTGGATGATACCCCTGCATGAAGTAAAATGAAGTACAGTGAATTGCAGCATGTGTGGTATTATTATAAACATACTCCGCAACAGGTAATGCAGCAACCCACTCACTAGTAAATTCTGCCTTCAAGCATCGTAGTGTTTGGAGTAATGTCTGATTCATTCGTTCCGTTTGTCCATCCGTTTCTGGATGGAAAGCTGATGAAAGGGCAACCTCCAATTTTAACTTTTCACAAAATAATTTCCACAATTTGGAATTAAATTGGCTGCCTCTGTCCAAAATTATTTTAATTGGAAGACCATGAAAATGTGCAACTTCTTTTATAAAAATGTCTGCAAATTCAGCTGCAATAGGGAGTTTTGTCAAAGGTACAAAGTGCCCAATTTTGGACAGATAATCTATTATTACTGGAATTGTAGTGAACCTGTTTACGGAAGGCACATTTATCATAAAATCCACGCTTACAGTGTGCCATGGACTGGAGGGGGTAGTCATTGGTTGCAAAAAGCCAGTGGAGCTTTGTGTAATGTTTTCTGACGGGCACATATTGTACTTTCATACACATAAGATTTAATATCATTGTTCAGGCAAGACCACCAAAATTGTCTGCGTACATTTTCACCCAACCTGGATGACCTGCTAATGCTGATGTATGGTGCCATGCTATTATCTGTGTTTGTAACTCAGTGGTTGGTATATATAATAAAGAATCATGATATCACAATCCTTGTTGAATAGTTTTGAATGTTCCTTTTAACCAATATTGTGGATGTATCTTTAAATGTTCTGTATATGTTTCCTCCATCTATGCATTTTTGAGGACTAAAATAAATAGGTGGGCTAGGTCAGGTGGTACTTAGGTGTAGTATTCTGGAATCAGAATGGAACACTGGATTAGTGTTCATAAATGTATTAACTAGAGGGTCGGTGAATTTCGCGATACTACGATCGGATTAGATAGGTCAATTTTATTTGCTTTGTTGTTTCCCAAAATGTTTTTTGAGTGTTTTTTTTAAATATTGTATTTGTTTCACACCAATCATCAATGTTTGTCTCTTTCTATATCTTACATGATCAGCATCAGCACCCAGGGGCAAGAAGATGGTGTCGGCAGGAGGAGCTGGAGAATGCCAGGACCAGGACCGCTCCTCTACCGAGGGCTCTGCTGCTGGCCTTCGGGTTGGTAATAATATTATTAATTATATTGCCCTTCTAAAAAATGTGTAATGTGTTTTCTAGGCATACCGACCATGACCACCAGAGCCGGGGCGGGCGGAGGGGCAGGCAACGCCAGCCAGGAGGGAGCAGTGAATGCTGCAGCTGCAGGGGTGGGTGACCCCGCAGCAGTGGCGGGTGGTGGTAAGTTCTGTTTATATTCCTTGCATGTTGACAATAGTTACACACTCGCTGGAAGGTGTTGTATACGTTAAGAGAAACCACGTTTTTATGAAAAACAGTTCAAGAAGACACCCTTTACTGAGCATTAGAGCAATAGCATTAGCGGCGGGAGTAGTTGAGTAACTAATGGCCTCTTCTATCTGACTTCAACTCAGCTGTGAAAGGTTTATGGAGAAGACTAAGAGTCAGATCAGATGACCTCGATTGATGGGTTGAACGTAAAGGGAAAGAAGGATGGAAGGAGGAAGGACAGACAAGATATAATATATATGACTGGCAGAGAAGGATGCGTGAGATGCATGCATAGGTGGCTGATGCATGGGTGGTTGAAGGATGGGTGGAACTGAAGGTAAAAGAAAAGAGGCTTACCTGGGTGGGTGAAACTGTATGGGTGGATAGCAAGAATCCTCTGGGGTGTTTCCTGGGTCAAACTCAAAGGCAAGCAAAGAAGGAAGGACACATGCATTGTGGTTTAAAAAAATGTTTGTTGTTGGTGAAACAAACTAAGGTTTGTTAAAAGATTATGAAGAATGATAGGCATGTTTTGTCCTTTGAGTGGATGGATGCCTGGGTGGTACTCATCATAGATAGCATATGTGGAAACTGTCACTAGATGAAGAGTCTTCTAAGAGAATATAAAAGAAAAAGAAAACAATCCAGAGTGACAAAGCCAAGGAGAATAGAAGTTGTATTTTCAGAATAGTCCCTTGATTCACAGTAGTTTGCAAGCATAGCAGATATATTGTGTATGTATGTTGTTATCAAGCACCTCCCTCTGACTCCAAGGCCCACTCCCTACCTATGTTGATTTATTTGTGACTGTGTGAGCCTGCCATGGGTGGGCTATCGGCTGCATGGTTACACAATCAATCAGATTCAAAACAAAGTACCTCATGTCCTCCCATATACAAGCAATGGTCATTTGGATCAGATATCGTCTGCCTTTTTGTAGTAAAGTAGTCAGGGCAGGGTGAAAGTGAAATTGAGCAGTTACCCTTGATGTAACAGAGTATGGTCAGTGCCACCCATAATAGAAAATAGGATGATTGTGTAGTAGAGTCAGCTTCCTCACATGCAGACAGTAGTAAATAAAACTTCTGCAAGTCTTCGTCACGAGACGAGTATGTGTCTTGGGCTCAAGCTGACTGAGCTGGCATGCTGGCTACAACAAGGTTACTTAATTTAGCTAAACAAGAGAGAAGAAGAAGACTGGTGTACAACTCGAGTGAGTCCATAGTGCTAGTATAATGCCTGAAACTCCCACAAATGTAAAAGGCTGAGGAAAATGGAGGATTGATACCACAAATGTTATGTACTGTCACTGTGCTTGCTAGTGCTACTGTGCCACTATGTTTAGAATTAATTTGTTTTACTGTTTCGCTAAGAGTGTATTGGTTACAACAATATTTTTTTTTCTTGATATAGATACTCCTTCCGAACCAACAAAATCTAAACCCGACAGAAAGGAGTTGGCAGCCTTGGCCCGGCGCCAGAAGCTGGGGGCCATCCAAAATGAATATCGGCGGCTGGTGGGTCTGGCAGAGGAGGAAGAGGAGGTGTCAGCAGCTGCAGCCTCCTCCAATGCCCTGGGTCTCAGCCAGGCCACTCAAGTGTTACGGTGCCCTGGTCCGGCAGCCTTCTGACACACTACATCCAGCACTGCTGCCCTCCCTGTGGATGCAATTGCCAAGCTTTTAAGCGCTGCATGCTCCTCCAAATTGCAGGCCGATCGGAGCAGGTAAAAGGAACAGAAGCAGGAAGTCCTGGTGGTTAACCGGTAACTGCAAACCCACCGATAAGGATTCGAGATCCCTTTGGATTGCCCCTTTTTTATTCATTTCTTTGGTGGGTGAGCATTGGCCGCATGTTGGGGAAAAGTTGGGATTACTTATATGGACAATTTTATTTTTGAACGGACATTGGTTGGGCTATTCTTTTTGGACATTGTTTGGGGTTAGTGAGGGGGGTCAGGTGTTGTGGGATTATTTTATACATAGTTTATTTTTGTTAGGGGATTAAATTATATTGATACTTAAACTTTACATATGTGGGGGGTTACTCTTTTATGTCACACGGTTTCCTTTGTTGCAGCACGGCCGAAACCAGTATTTGATTTAAATAATCTGCAGATTTTTTGAAACATACGAACAGATAGATGCCATACCCTCACTTAAGGACCTTTCCTACTAGTACTGTCAGTCTCTCCTCCTAGTCTATGCATTCTACAACTGGACTCAAGGGTATGGGTGTGTGAATTAATGGAATAATTTATTTCCATTATTAATCATGCCTCCCCCAAACTTCTTCTCTTACCTGTGACTGATGTTTAAACTTAGGCACAGCGATGGCTGCTTGGTGATGATGGTATGGTTCCTCAAGATGCCATGCTTGTGGTTTTAGTAGAAGACACCGGCAGTAGCATTTGCAAGAAAAAAGAAAACGAGTCAGTGCTGCCTGAAAGAGACTCTGGAAGGAGTAGAAGAATGAAGAACAGTACAGTAAACAAGAATACTGCTAAACAATAAACCATAATAATGCTTATTAGCCATGCTAAAGTAAAATAAAACATAATGTTGATGGGAATAGCCTAGTACAACAGCAAGTTACAAACTGTTTGGTCGTCTAATCACTCAACATAAGCGTAACCTTTAGTGCTGTGAAAGGGGATGGTGAATCTAATTGATGCCGACAATTAATTATGATGGATTAGGTTCCTTTGGAGAACAAACATAATTCTCCACAATGTCCAGCACTCTTTAGCAAAGTAAGAATGATCTATTTCTATGCAATATAGTCATAACAAAATTTAATAAACAGTGTTATATCACAATATTCCATTTAGTAAGTCCCGGTAAATCATGAGTCTTCAGTGGACGAGTGATAATTTCTTTATTTGTTTCAAAAAATCTGAGTTCTGTCTTCATAAAAACAAAGTTGTAGCCGGTGCCTACGCGTTTCATCCAACAAGGACTTCTTCAGGGCTACAAATGACATATATATACATTATTCACAATCTATACATATATACATTTTTCATATTCTACATATGACATCAATTCTTTAAAAAACAAAACATATACAATATTTACAAACTTTATACACAATTTGCGATTATTTAACATTTGTTTCGAACCATTAACAATTCCACTGAGGCTTTTTCTTTTTTCTGAGCCTAGTCTTTGTCTTAGTCTATTTTAGAAAACTAGGACTGTCTGTGATATGTATTCCAGGTCTGGTGGGGTTAACATTTTTCCTCCTTAACAGTAATAAAAGGTGAACTTAGTAGATTAGAGGATTCTTTATCAAAACATGGCATTTTCTGAGAAAAGGGGATTGGAGTCCTATTATTATTGCTATGAAACCTACATTTTAATTTTTAGGAAGTTTGATGTTTTCATTTATACCCAAACTATTATAAAGAATGGCATATAAAATATTTCTTCCCAGATGAGTCACTGTCTGGATTGAATAAAAGTGTTACTGTTTCTTCTCGTGATGATTGTATGTATGAGTCACTTCCTTAATATATTTGTTGCAATCTCTATATCATTATTGTTCTATAAAAAATGGGGGGGAAGTTTGTTCAGTTTTGTGTAAATGTCTTCCCTTTACCAAAGCACAAATGACACAGACGAAACAAAGTATCATTTGGATTAATTATAAGACACATAAATATGCATCTGCTGATACACAGTTTTTGCCTACCTTGTAAATTTTCCTGATATATATCTCATAGTATCTTGATGATAGATAGTCTCTGATGCGCTGGATTTTTATAAGTCCAACATGCTACAAAAGCAAGCGATATATACTACATTAATATTTATTATTTATATTTTTCATTTTGTTTATAAGGAAAAAGACACTATAATACATCCACATTTCGTTATGGGGAGTGATGAGCATTTCAAATATAGAGAAGTTTTTTTTTTATAAAACAGATTCCACCATTGGGTTTTCATCCAATAGTTATGGTAGAGTGACTCCAATATTCTGATATGCTAGCAGTTTTAAAAGAAAGCAGGGCTATTCCCAAAAATACTGATCATTGTTAAGCAATGAGGCAAAGAGTATTCATATCTTGTATATTATCGATGTCCATGGCAATTTCAGTAATGAAATTGCGATTTTATCAGAACTATTTAAATAAGGCGAAAGCATTCTTTAATCTAATCTATATGGGATATTCCAAGCAGAGTAACCCCTTGCACTTACTTGTATTTGGTCAGACAGCTGGTTTTGTGGCGTCGTATCCACAGCGGCTTGCAAACAAATGCGTTCTGTCTCGGGTTTAAATAGCCCGCTAAAGTGCAGTAATTGTAAACAGCTGACTGTGGTTTAAGTCACGTCACTCTTTTCATTGACATGCACACGCCATCTTTAAATGTCCATGAGCGCTAGGTTGTATATAGAAATTTGCGACGATTTCTTATAAAAAGGTCTGTATTTCAATTGGATGGATTTATTTAGTTAATCGTTTTTATTTAATTTATAAAGTTGCTACTTTCGGCTCTGCTTTTTTATTTTGTTTTGGGTCAATGCCTCTCTTAACCCCTTCCCTGCTCATGACGAGCTCAGCTCGTCATGAGGCACAGTGGAGCTGTGCTGATGACGAGCTGAGCTGGTCATAAATAAAGGAAAATAGCAATTTCCAGCACAGGCTGGAAATTGCCTTAGCAGTCAAGGTGTTAATGAAAGTCGGCAGTTAGACGGCGTCATTTCTGTGTGCCTTTATTCTTTACGAAAGCGCACACGCGCCATCTTAGAATGGTACAAATAAGTGAATTTATTATCGAACAGTCCCAAAGCGTCATACGAATGCCCATTTGCTTATAAAAGCTATTGTAATACATGTTTAGTGTCGCGTGCCATTAATTATTTCTATTTTATCGTTAATTTGAAGTATTGATTCGGCTTCGAATTTTTTCATTTTGTATGGCGCGCGATCATTTTTGTATTTATTAAAAGTATTATTATTTGAATTCTCAGCCATATAATTTCTACAATCGTTTGTAGAGTATATATTTATAAGGGCATGAGAGATGATATCCGTTGATTTATCCTAATTATTGGATCTGTTCTAAGCGCCATTTTGGAGAGGTTAAAATGTCATTATTCCAACGTATTTACCTGGTCATATGTTTGTTTTTTAAAGAATTGATGTCATATGTAGATTATGAAAAATTTATATATGTATAGATTGTGAATAATGTATATATATGTCATTTGTAGCCCTGAAGAAGTCCTTGTTGGACGAAACGCGTAGGCACCGGCTACAACTTTGTTTTTATGAAGACAAAACTCAGATCTTTTGAAACAAATAAAGAATTTATCACTCGTCCACTGACGACTCATGATTTACCGGGACTTACTGAATGGAATATTGTGATATAACACTGTTTATTAAATTTTGTTATGACTATATTGCATAGAAATAGATCATTCTTACTTTGCTAAAGAGTGCTGGACATTGTGGAGAATTATGTTTGTTTGAGACTTTTCAGTCTTAGGGAGATCGAGGGGTTTTGGATCCCCAGTCCCTAGCACCTAAAATTTGCTGATATAAATTTGACACTAGTGGATAGGTGCAATATTGTACAGCCTCAAACCCCTGTGCTCAGTGTGTATAAAATTCCTTTGGAGAACAAATTGACTTGCAAATATAGTGAGCATGGGTGGGCAAGCTGAAGAAGATCCTCACCCTGCCTTGAAATTGAATCAGTGTTGCTTTTACCACATCCGCCCCAGCAAGTGTGTGATCAATTATTGGTGTACATTTAATTTAGTTACACCTCAATATAAATCACACAGCTCGGGGGAAGAGGGTTAGGGTTTAATGAAAGGTGGAAAGGGGGGTCTGGGGAAAGGTTTGACAAAGAAAAACAATACACATGGACAAACAACAAAACACAATCTTGGCAGATGACCATCATATCCATGAATCTGTTAAGGGAGTAAAAGGAAATGCATGCATGATGATGAAGACTTGATGGTTATTGATAAGTCGTTCTTTCTAACTAGACTAGTAGACAGTACAGGACAGCAGTATATTATTAATTATTATGCAATTCGCCATGCCTGTCTGCCCTCAGGGAGACCCAAATTACATAGATTTTTACATCTGTTGTAACCGGCTTACATTTTAAAGCAAGCAAAGACAATTAAAAATAGCTGTAGGGGTCAATTATAAGCAGTGAGCAAAGAACAACAACACACAGTCGTAACGATTGAAGAGAAAAAATGAATCGAATTATATAAAAGATAATGAATGTTGATACTAAAGTGTTAGTGTATGTTATTCTAGTCAAATTGGGGAGTTGCAAATCGGCATTCCTCTTGGTTCTCCCTTCCATGGACGCTGCGTCCGTCAATCTTGGTACCACTGCCTGCCTGGCAGACATGGATTGATAGGTGGGTGTGAGTTGTTTTTCTCTGTTTAGCACAGGCTAAAGGCCGGCCTGTAAGTGTAGATGGAAAAATAAAAGGGATATTAAAAATCACAGAGAAAAAAAGCATAAATTACGGAAGAGTGCAAACACTTTCAGAACGGCATGGTCAAATTATGTCTACTCTGTTCTCTGTTTCCAACAGTAACCTACAACAGCAACAGGATAGAGCAGGCCCATGGCACCCACCCAACCTCCACTTAGCTTAGATTTTGACTGAGCCAGTCTGAGCACACATGTCACATATACAGCAACATAGCATTTTCCTAAGTAAGTAACTAAATCAATGGCATGCACAGCTGTCAGTCATACCACCTCAACTACACTTGTGACTGGACTCCACCACTACACATACATGTAGGTCTGCTGTGGTTGTTTACCTTTCATGCCACTCTTGAAATGCCCTGAGTTATGCCATCAGTCATTTTCAATCCTACTGACTGACTGCGAAGATATTATGTCACTGTGGTCATCATCATGGTGTTGTCCAACTCAGTCTGCATTGAACCGAGTGAGTCAACATTCCATATTCAAAAATGCAATGGATTGGCCTGCAGTAGAAGTACAATTTTGTAATTAAACAACAAGGGAAACATTGACTTGAGTCACTTTTAGTGTGTAGATTAAATATTAGTACACATGAATTCACTTCATGCACAACAAACAACAACAACACAAACACCAACCACTCAGAAGCAGTGTACAATGTGTGCCTCATTACCAGTTTCTTATTCTCATCTTAAGTTAAGGGGCAGTCTGTCACTCTCGGCTCGGAAAGGAGGATAGATAGTAGTCATCATGTTCCACTTCTTTTAGAGGGACTCGACGAAGCAACATTTTCTTGTACTCTATTCCCCATCCAATCATCATCTGACTTGAGGGAAATGGATTTAGGGTGAATCAGGAGGATGGAGCAGGACTTGGAGGAGTGGAGTGGACATACGTTAAATGCACAGAGCTGCAAATCCAATATGGTAGTAAAAGGACTAGAAGACAGTGGTGAATAAGGAAGAAAGAAAGTAAGACATTCAAAGCCTAGTTGTCAGGGAAGTATAGCTCTTCCTATTACTCTGATGGTTCAACCAGAAGTAGGCAATCATCTAAGACACCTCTTCCATCACCTAAGTCGCTCTCCTCATCTTCCTGAGTTGATTCACGTATTTTGTAATTCTCTGTTATACAGAGATGATTCATTTTTATCATGGGTAACCTCTCCATTTTTTTGGGCAAGAGACTGGTCCTTTTCACTATTACAATGGCACCAGCAGCACTGAAAACGTGCTCAGAAGAGACACTTGTGACTGGGCAAGCCAGATAGTTTAACACTAGCCTGCTGAGCACTTGCCATTGGCCTTTTTCCCCATACCAATACAGCAATGGGTTCTGATCAATGTAGACCTCTGTTGGGTCATCCAGATAGGCCTGGACCATCCACTCAATGTTTAGGGGTGCTCCAATTTACTGGGCCTCTTTTGTCTTTGCATCAGCACTGGAACTAGCAAGCCCTTGCTTTAAATACCAATCCCGTGCTGATTTTTACTGGGGCTGGTAATGATACGGTTCTTGCTGTTGTCGATATTGTTGGTGACAGCTCTGAGCCAAACGCACTGCCCTCAGGCTTTGAAGATGAACTTGATGCCGGATGCCCTGCTGCAGTACTTGTTGTGGGTTTGAGTAGCGGGTCTTTAACTACCAGCCATTCATTTTCCACATTACTGGCTACCTCAGCAATCCAGGTTTTGTACTGGGCAACATCCACTTCTGAAAAAGGAATTAATGTCCAGAATTGTGGCACAAATGTAATGATAAGCTTTCCACCAACTCATATGCTTTGTTATTTCCTCCACACCTGTGTACGTTTCAGACACCTCTTTCAGCTGTTGCTCTAGCATGTGCAAACATTGGATAGCTTGGCCTATAGTACAACCCTCCTGGAAAGGGGAGACCACTCGGTCCCCCCGAACGTATGGTTGGGTGCCCCGATCCCCCGGGAAACCATTGTGGACGGGAGGCGTGTCCCGGCTGGTATGCCCGAAGCGACGTAGCCGAGGCACGCCCCTCCCGCCCAGAAGAGGTTGGCCTAGACACCCGCCCGGAAGTCCGTGCACGGATGAGCGTACTTGAGGCAGGCCCTGCCCTCCCGCAGATGGATAAATAGCGCGGGAATCCAATGAAGCTTCCTCCTGTGCTCTGAAGGCTGCACCACTCGTCGACCGTGAGCCCTCAGGGGAACAAGCTGCACTTTTTTTTGAGAACTTGTAATCTTTGTCTTTCTCTTTCAGTACCCAGGCATGTGGAAGATCGAGTCACCTTTGCGAGTCAAGGCGGACGGAGTGATCAAAGTCATGCCGGGCAAGAAATCCGGAAAGAGCTCCGAGATGGAGAGAATGCTGCGCACGTTGGTGAACCAAGTGGCGGTGATGGACCGAAAGTTGGGTAAAGTTGACCAGCTCGGTCGTGGCTTAGCGGCCATAAGGAAACAGGTGGAGGCCCAGAATGCCCCCTCGGGACGGCCTAAAAGGGTCATAGGACCGGCATTGCCAAAACGTCACCCCAGGGGACAAGGGAAAGAAAAGGAAGGGGAGGGCAGGTCCCAGCGAGGCCCCAGTCCCAATAGTAGCTCCACTGAGTCCCATCGCAGACATTCCCGTCGCGCCGGCGGCCAGCCCGGTACCGGGACGGACTGGGGGATTGCCAATTCCCTTGGTTATCACGCCGCTGGGGGATGACCAGATGCCCCCAGAATTAGCACTTCAGTTAGCAGCGGTATTACCCTGGCTAAAGAAGGGAGCAGGGGGATCAGCGGCTGCGGGAGACCCGGCCGAAGAAGCCAGATAAATTATTGAGCAGTTGCGGCAGTCATGGGATGCCGGGACACCAAATGTACCTTCTATTTCCCCGCAGATGGCGACGGGGGTCACGGCGGACGGTCGGGAGAAGACAACGGACACAGCTGGGAGTTCGGCTGAAGCCGGTAAGAGAGCGTTGCCATTGGTGGGGGAGGGCCCGGTACCCTCAAGGCGGGAAAGTTTATCGCAACATATTCCCATGGTTACAAAAGAGATGGTGTGGGGAGATAAGTACATTAACATGTTTTCACTGTTGACCGACCACCGTGAGTTAGAATATGCAAAAACTCAGAAAGATCTATGGCACCCCAGTGTATGGCGGGCAAAGATGGCGGAATTCAGGGTCGATGAGACCATGGTGAACTGGGTCGGGGCCTTTTCTATATTCGCGGCAATTATCGGGGAGCGCAAACCAGAAGTGTTGACTGACCTGGCATGTTATCAAAACAGGATCATGAATTTCCATGCGATGTATGGGGGAAATGAATGGAAGGGTTATGATGTTGCCTTTAGAAAAGCAAAGGAGTTTAACCAGGCCTTGACATGGGATTGTTTGGATACAGTGTCATGGCATGCTCAGCTCCTGCCAGGACCGGCGGGTACTTCGGTACCGAGCACAAGTGGCTCTGGGGGATTCCATCCGAAGCCGTCACAGCCATTTCGGGCGAGCGCCGGGGGGGATTCCCAGCCCAGGTCGGGCGGGAATGGAGGTAAGCGAGGGGTCTGTTGGGGATTTAACAAGGGAACCTGTAACAGGCCCCAGGGAACGTGTAGGTTCCGGCATGCATGCTCGGGCACCTCACACCCGGAAACCAGTTGCCGATCTAAAACCAATGGGGCGGGAGGAAAGGGGGGATCCAAGCAGGATTGATGTGGTGCCCCGGAAGCAAATATCTTCGCCCGTAGACATCTTGGCTTTGACCCCTTGGCTGAACCGATACCCTGATCATGCGTCCGCAGGGACTTTGAGGGATGGCTTTCTATATGGCTTCAGGATCCCGGCGGGCAATTTTCAGGGGAGCCCTTCCTGTAAAAACCAGCTGTCTATTCAACACAACCCAGCGGTGGCCGCCAAAAAGATAGCGAAGGAAGTTAGCTTGGGGCGGGTGGCAGGACCATTTAGCGGCCCACCGGCTGCAGAATTTGTGTGTTCCCCTTTAGGAGTGGTTCCGAAGAAAGAGCCGGGGGAGTATAGACTGATCCACAATCTATCAGCCCCTAGGGGGGCCTCAGTAAATGAAGCTATTGACCCCGAGGTATGTTCAGTGAAGTATGCATCGGTCGATGACGCAGTTGTACTGTTGAATCACCTGGGCCCCGGTGCCCTGTTAGCTAAATCGGACATTGAATCTGCATTCAGGTTACTCCCGGTACACCCTCAAGACCAGCGCCTGCTGGGATTCACGTTTCAGGGGAAATACTGCATGGATAAATGCATGCCCATGGGTTGTTCAATTTCATGTGCCTATTTTGAGATGTTTATCTCCTTTTTGGAATGGGTGTTCACAGAGGCCACAGGGCATAGACAGGTGATGCACTATTTGGATGATTTCCTCTTTCTAGGCCCGGCGGGCACTCAGGACTGTGCGCAGGCATTGCAGGACTTTTGCATGCTCATGCGGGGTTTCGGGGTCCCATTGGCACCGGGTAAGATGGTGGGGCCTTCTACCTCACTCGAGTTTCTGGGTATAGAACTAGACTCGGAGGAAGGGTGTTTCCGTCTGCCAGTTGAGAAGGTGGCCAAGTTTAGGGCTTCCCTGGTACAATGTCTCCGAAAAGAGAAGGTGACCCTACACCAGTTGCAACAGACAGTGGGTTAGCTTAACTTTGCCTTAAGAGTGATGCCGATGGCTCGCCCTTTCTCTCGTCCATAGCACAGGCTATGGTGGGCCTTAAAGAAGGACACCACCGCACTAGACTGTCTGCAGAGGTTTGCCAGGACATGCTCATTTGGTTGGCATTTCTGGCGGATTTCAATGGTCGAGTGGTATGGAACAAACCCCCAACCTCGTCGGGGGAACTAGGATTGTGGACCGACTCGGCGGGGAGCGTGGGGTTTGGGGCAATCTTTGGAAACCGGTGGTCGGCACAAACATGGCCGGCGTGGTGGCACACAAGTGGCCTAACAAGTAACATTGGATTCTTGGAGCTATTCCCCATTTGGGTGGCTCTGATGGCATGGCCTGAAGACTTTAAGGATCGCTCAGTAGTGTTTTGGTCAGATAACATGACAGTGGTCGAGTGCATTAATCACCAGGCTGCACGTTGCAAATGGATCTTACGACTGTTGAAAGAAATTGTATTGCGATGCATGAGATTGAATGTACAGTTCAGGGCAAGGCATGTGCCGGGTGTACTGAATAATGCAGCTGATGCACTCTCTTGTTCAAACATGCAGGCTTTCAGGGGTTATCTACCCACAGCGGAACTAGCGGCGGCACCTTTCCCCGAAGCACTATGGCAGATCGGTACCCCGGACTACAAGACCTCGTGGCAGCCAGTTTAGCGCCCAGGACGAGGAAAGCCTGTGAAGGAGCGTTCCGTTCATACTGCGCCTTTCTAGGGCCGGTAGGGGAGCATGGATGGGGCGGGAAGAATCCTTGCTCCAATTTCTGGTGGCACTTCATAAGGAAGGCAGGTCGGCGGCGACCGCCAACAGGTATAGGGCCGCCATATCATTTATGGCACAGCTCGACGGGGTACGGGACCCGACGGACTCCTTCTTAGTCAGGAAGGCTCTCCGCGACTGGCAGCGCCTGGAGGGTCGCAGACAGGATAACAGGCATCCGATAGGGTTGGATAGATTGTCCATATTACTAGCGAAACTGGATGTGACATGCTCCTTGCCCAGTGAGGTAATACTGTTCCGAGCAGCTTTCACATTGGCATTCTATGGGGCCATGCGGGTAAGTGAACTAGTGGCAGGGAATAAGAAGGATGTGGAGGGAGGTCTGCGCAGGGATCGCGTCCAAGAAAAGGGCGATTCTCTGCTGATCTCGATAGCCAGGTCAGAAACTGACCAGGAGGCGTTGGGGAGTAGTGTGGTGTTGCAGCGCGCTCAGGGGAACCCCGGTTGTCCGGTAGGGCATGTGGAGGCCTACATGAAACAGAGGTTGACAACATGGGGGGGCCCTGCTTAGGCACGAGGACGGCACCCCGTTGACAAGATTTCAATTTCGGAGGGTGCTGGCAATTACGATTGCAGCGGCGGGCTTGAACCCGTGTGATTTTGGGACCCACTCATTCAGAATAGGGGCCGCTACAGAAGCTACGGCTCGGGGTCTGCAGACAGAGGAGGTGAAACAGTTGGGCCGTTGGTCCTCGAATTGTTTCAAGAGGTATGTGCGCCTGCACATGTTGTAAAAGACTGATGAAATGCATTCACGCTTGTTGTCTTTTGTTTGGATTACAGTTTCGCAAGCCTGTTACGTGGGGCGGAAATTGGGATCGGCCCAACACCAGCTGACCAGCGGGAAGGGATCACAGAATGGAGATCAAGTGGTCTGGGTCGTGGGCCACTCATATTCAAAGCCGGTGACGCGATCCACGCATCTGAGGAATATGGGTTCAGAGTGACCTTCCATGGGAAGGGAGGCCTCTGTATTGACCAATTGCAAAATTTTGTGGTGGAACTTTTAGGGAAGCACAGGTCACCGCCATCTGTAATCATAGTGCATGTGGGAGGCAATGACTTGGTGAGACTGGGTAGACGGGTGTTAGTTGAGCACATATTGTCTGCAGTTAGCTGGTTGGCCAAGAGGCTCCCTGGGTGTATGATCGCCTGGTCCCACATGATTCCCAGGAAAATATGGCGGGGGGGTTTGTCTATGTCAGCGTTGAACCACTCGGTAAGGAGGGTCAACAACAAGATTGAGAAACTGTTTCGCTCCGCTCATCTCCAAAGCATTCCCCATGGGTGTATAAGGGGGGATCACTATTATTTGAATGATGGGGTCCATCTGTCCAGGGCTGGGAATGTCTTACTCATAGGAGACTTCGTAGCTTGGCTAGTGGATTTGAGGAGACATGACCTTTAGGAGGTGTGGGGGGGCCGGATAGTCGGTCAACTATCCGGCCTGTGGCGGTAAGGTCATGATCGGTGAGCAGTGATTTCAAGGTCCCTGGGGGGGCGCCACCCATTATGGATGGGAGCGCCCGGGGGGAGGCGGCCATTGGCCCCTACCATGGTGGGGCGGCACTCACTACGGATGGGTCACCCAGGGGGAGACGGCCATAGGCCCCTCCCAGGGGGAGACGACCATAGGCCCCTCCCAGGGGGAGACGGGATTATGCCCCTCCCACGAATTTCCCGTGGGCCGGATATCCGCTCCGGCGGAAGAGAGTGTGGGGAAGGGGGGAGTCCACACTGTCCTTCTTACGGATATCTCGCACGGGAACTCGGACGACCTTAAGATGGCGTAGAGTGAAAGGGGGCCCCCACGACAAGGGAAGTTACAGTTGGCTGCGAGGGTAAAGTCCTCTGTGCATGCGCCACTCACACCGTGAGGGCGGGAAGTTGGTGATAGGGATCTGACACTGGTTAAGACCTTGCCGTTGGCCCTTAATGCTAGGTTGTACAAATTCTAGAATGTAATGCATTTTCAGGATGCTAGACTCGGCTAGGAAACCTTTGTATTAGAGATTTGTTAAGGTTAGCCCAAAAACTTGTCTACATCAAAAATGTAATTTAAGTTGAATTTGTACATGATTCATGAAACGTTTTAATTTAAAGTTTTACATTTTGTTTCATATTTTAATAAATATGGCCGGGGGGGTCGTGAGGCCCCCCCGCCTTCCAAAAGTTCAAACATGTGTCTGTCTCCTCCCATGGGGAATTGGTATTGGGAGCGGTGGCGAGCATCCCGGCCCATATTGCTGACTTCACATGTGAAGAGCTCGAAAGGAAGTAGTGGAGTTCTGGACTTTTTGGTTCCGTCCAGAGGTGTCAGGGAACAACACCCAAAGACCCCGGAGTTCCACCTGCCTTGGTGCGCAAATGAACAGAAACACGGGCTTCTCGATGGTGGCGTCAAAGACCAAAGGTTTATTACTGCAGGGACACAGAAGTCACAGAAACTACGCATGGGCAGTAACCAGGAGCCTGTTCGATTTGTACATTGAGGGTTGCTCCTTATATACTAAAAATTGTGCTTTAGGCAAATATTTCACATGTTAGTACATTCCTAAACCTTTGTGTCTTAAACAATAAATATTTGGCGTTACACAGGAACTGTCGATAATATCTGATGCCAAACATCATGAAGAGGGGTTCCCACTAGTTCATCACAATCCCTTGTCAATATTGCATTCAAGAGCCGGACCGCCTCATCGTAAATTTCGTTACCTCCCCCTAATAAAGGCCCAGAAGGAAAGGAGCAGAGCCAGGTGCAGAAGATAGGAAAGCGGGATAAGAGATGTTTGTGGGTTGTAAATGGGCAAGGCTACCGGCTTCGGCCGCCTAATCATGATCGGGACAATGGACACGAGAACCAGTTCAGGTGGGCTGACCTCGGGCAGAGGAGGCAGCCTTTGTCGAGTCATGCAGCTACAGCGTGATCTGGTGTAAGGTGTACGTGTCATGAAAGAGGTGAATCTCCGGCTAAGGCTACGTGTCCTTAATCGAAATGAAGTGATCAGAGGTTATTGCATATGTGAGGGCAAGAAACACAAAATGGCGGACATGATCTAAGATGGATGCCGTGGGTAGATCAGAAATGTGTTCATAACAGGAGTGCTCTTGCTCGTATCGTAGCGAAAACACCAGGATATGCTAAATGGATCATTTGCGGTTCGCTGATACTAATATTATGTATTTCCGACAATATTGAAAACACGGGTTCAAATCGTCACGGAACCTCAGACCCTCCTTTTGCCCTTACATAGGCAATTACTCAGTCTATATCAGAGTCTAGTTCTATACTCATCAGGTCAGTGACATGTTGTTGTATCATCATCCTTTCTCGTGCCTTTTCTCCAATTGCAGGTGGTTTCCTAAAACAGGTTGCAGCACAAAGACTACACAAAGCGGGACCACACTGGATAATCAGGCAGCATGAGAATAGGAATACTAAGATGACACCGATCATCATTAGAACCTTCCATCCCCACGCTGAGATCAGAGTCCAAAACCACTCCATAAAGGACCAGTTTCCCTTGTCTACATGTATAGAGTCGGAAATCTTGTGTAGCTTAGAGATCGCCTCATAGACTGTTGGAGCATTATTAGGAATAAAGACACAGCAGCTCGATTGGATCATTCTGCATACCCCACCTAGATCTGCAAGTATAACATCCAGAACCATACGGTTCTGCAACGTCATGAGTCTATCCGCCTGAAGCTCAGCTGTCAAATTACTAAGGGCACCAGCAGTTTCAGTAATAGTAGATTCAACTACCCGTGTTAGCTGACGTATGTTTCTACTATTGGCCATAGGCCCCCAGAACGGAAGGAAGCCTTTGAAGAAGTCTCCAGCTTCCTGACCAACAGTATCTTCCTTGCTGAAGACACCTCTCGCTATTCTGGTTCTGTGGTAATCAGATGAAGCAGTGTATGTCGGAGGCAACAATCGAGCAATATAGCATGAACCTGAAAAGTCAGCAGGTAACCATGTATATGCCCGGTCTCGACAAATGAAGTAGGTACCCCTAGCAGTAAGGAAGGCAGGGGAAGAGTTAGCCGGAAACACATAAGTCTCAACGCACTCACTCCTCCCCAGCTGAGCTCTCGGATTTCTCCCGTTACCTTGCAAACAGACCTGACCTCGGTGAGGTACGACCCAGATTGGAGTTGAGCTTTTACGCTTGCTTTCTCCTAAACTAAGGCGATACTCTGAAGTATTCCAACTTAAATACACTCGCAGTTCGTCTCTAGGGTATGATGGAGTATTATTGACATCCTTGATCATGTCAATAATTCCCTGGACTAAAGCTTTGTTGGCAGAGTTATATCTAGTGGAACGTGGTGGACGTGGAGGATAGGTTTCAAGGGCATAAGCAAAGATGGTTTGAAGGGCCTGAAATGATCCATTGTAGCTGAAAGGCAAAACCAGATAGGGAATACCTTTATCCATAGTGTGAGGTATCAAGCCACACACCCAGCAGTCTGTAGTGTTAACCACTAGTTGGTGTTGGTGCAAGAGCTGTACGAAAGTGTTGTTAATGAACTCTGAGCGTCGGGCTTGCTCATGTTCAGGAAACGAGTGGAAAGAATGTATAGAAGAAACAGTAGAAGTGGCAGGATCAAGGGGAGGTACTGTAGTAACTGGCACAAAAATCAGATTTATACTAAAGACGATTCCACCCACCAATGTTGCTAAAATAATCAAAAATGTAATGGCACATTGCATCAGAAAGCATTTGCTATGAAGAATTCTATAAAGTCTGTTTCTGCGAACATAAATCACATTTTCTCGTTGCAGCGCAGGAAGCTCCATCTTCTACAATCCGCTCGCGACCACTGATGATGTGTACGTAGATGAAAATGCCTCTATCAGCCCTGGGAGTTCCCAGAACCAACAGAAAGATCGACCTTGTGTCAGACCCCTGCAGATTCAAACTAGGCACACAGCCACGACCCTACGGCTACCCAGACGGCAAGGCAATTTAAAAAAAACAATAAACAATAGCAAACTTCCTGGCTGAAGGCAAATGTTCAATATATCAAAATCACAATATGCAGTTGCCTGCTTTATTTGTCCATGTTACGTTTTCTCAAGTTGTATCTCTGCTTCGCAGGTACTGTCTGGTCGACAAATAGTGTATCACTAGCAGCTGTTGTAGTGTTTAAGTTCGCAGATAGCAAAGTTTCTTCTGATGCTGGAGACAAATGTTCAGTGTTCAAAGGAGTCTTTTCAGGAGGAGAGTCAGGTTTTGAAGTGTCAGTAATCAATTTGGCATCGCTGAAAGAGATGAACTTCGGTGTGCTTTCAGATTCGGAGGCACCAATTCCCTTCTTTACCCAGTCGTCGTAAGGGAGCGGCATGGGTACACGCTTTACATGTGATGTGTGTACCCAGTGCTTGCGGCCAGCTACACGAACTGCTGTTCTCGTTGCCAGTAAGATCTGGAAGGGCCCCACAAATCTCGGTTGAAGGTTCTTCGTCCTCGCAAAGTTCTTGATGACAACAAATTCTCCTGGTTTCAGCTGATGCCCTGGACTCTCCGGAGGTTTTGGCAAAGCATCGAAAACCTGTTGATGAATAAGACTCAATTTAGCAGTCAAGTCGTAAAGGTAGTCTATCAACATAGGATATTCTAGAGAATTAAATTCCTTAGGCCTTGGCACACCCCAGATATTTGCTGGGCGGCCAAAGACTATCTCGTAAGGGCTAAGCCCCACTCTAGTATGTACAGTTGCTCTCGTTGATAACAAAGCCAAAGGAAGTGCGTCTGGCCAGGCTAAACCCGTGGATGCCTGTATTTTAGCTATCTTCAGCTTGAGGGTACCATTGTAACCCTCCACTAGACCAGCTGACTGGGGATGGTTCGCACTGTGAAATTTCTGTTTCAAACCTAGGCCTGCACATACACTCTGCATAACTTTCCCTATAAACTCACTTCCGTTATCTGACCATACAATCCGTGGCATTCCAAATCTAGGGAAATATTCCTTGAGAAGAATTTTGGCAGTTGATAAGGCAGTATTGTCCTTCAGTGGATATGCTTCTATCCACCTGGAAAAAGCACAAACCACCACTAGGACATATTTTAAATTATTACAGCGGTCCATGTGAATGAAGTCTAACTGTATCACTTCGAAAGGGCAGGAAGGAGGAGCGAAATGACCAGCAGGAGTTGGAGTTCCCTTGCCAGGATTATGCATCAGGCATACCATACAGTTTTTCACCACTCTTTCTGCACACTTACTGATTCCCTCATTTTTCCAGACTGGAGCCAACATCTTACAGATACCTTTAGAACTTATATGTGCTACTCCATGCGCCATCGTCACTACTGCAAGCACATACGCATCCGGCAACATCCAACGCTGCTGCTCTGTCAAATCAATCCAACATCCATTCGAGTCCAACTTGCCCGTACTCTCTCTCCATACACGTTTCTCTTCCTCAGTTGCTTCTTTCTGAATCTCTTTCACACTTTCCATTGTGTCCTCACACATTCCAGACTCAGCGGTCCATCTTGCAGACGTTGCAACATACATTCTACTCATCATGTCTCTAGCTGTCTGTTTAGCGATTTCATCAGCAAAAGCATTCCCACGACCAACATCATCCGCGATTGCTTTATGAGCACTGCACTTTACAATCGCAACTTCAGTCGGCAAGGTTAGGGATTCCAACAAGTCGTTAACTAGCTGACCATGTTGAATCTTAGTCCCATGGGACGTAATGAAACCTCTTTCTCTCCACAAACGGCCAAAACTATGGGCCACGCCAAATGCGTACTGACTATCTGTAAAGACATTCACCCTCTTGCCCTTAGCTAAAACACACGCTCTCGTTAGAGCTATTAATTCTGCAGCTTGGGCAGAATTCTGATTCACTCTTGCAGTCTCCACAATCGTTTTCAAAGTCGTTACTGCGTAAGCAGCAGTCACATCACCATTCTCCAATTTAAAACATGACCCGTCCACATACAGCGTACCATCTGGATCTGATAATGGAGTATCCCTCAAATCAATGCGTCCTTTTGTCTCTTCCTCCGTTTTGAAACAGCAATCATGTGGCTCGGAATCACTCGACTCTTGATTAGCTGGCAACAACGTTGCTGGATTCAATACATTACATCTTTTAATCTGAATATGACTCGCTAGTAATGTCAGCTCGTAACCAGATAATCTTGCACTAGTAAGGTGTTGTGTCTTAGTTCGGTTCATGAGTGTGTCCACTGCATGAGGAACCATGACCACTAGCATGTTGTTCATTACCAGACCAGCAGATTGTCGAATGGAAGCCGCAGCTGCCGCTGTAGCCCTCAAACAACTAGGTAACGCTCTAGCTACCGGATCTAATGTTGATGAGAAATACGCACAAGGGCGTTGTTTATCACCAAATTTCTGTGTCAGGACACTCAACGCGCAACCTTCTCTCTCGTGAACGTAGAGCGTGAATGGCTTACTGTAATCAGGTGTACCCAATACAGGAGCTGAACACAATGCTTTTCGTAATTCAGTAAAACTCTCTTGACATTCATCAGACCATGGCACCGGACTCGGAACATTTTTCCCAGTCAAAGCTACCAATGGTTTCGCTAACAGAGAAAAATTTGGGATCCACTGCCTACAGTAGGAGGTAATACCTAAAAAGGCATGTACTTCTCTCTGTGTGCGTGGAACACTCATTTGCGTAATTGCTTTTATTCTTTCTGGGGTCAACTTCCTTCCCTCCTTTGACAAGAGATGACCTAGGTAGGTCACTTCTTGGCAGCAGTATTGCATCTTGGAAGGTGACACCTTGTGATTTAAATCAGACAAATGATGCAATAACGATACTGTAGCTGCTTTGCAAGTTTCCTTGTCATCTGCAGCCACTAGAAGATCGTCTACGTACTGTACTAGGGCAGAACTTGGAGGAAGGACAAAAGAATCTAACTGGCTTTTTAATGCTTGACTATAAATAGACGGACTTTCACAGTAGCCCTGTGGGGCGCGTTTAAATCTGAAACTTCGACCTCCTAGACAGAAGCCAAAAATATCTCTGCTTTCCTCGGCTATCGGAATGCTGAAAAAGGCATTCTTCAAGTCAATGACTGAGAACCAAGTGGCGCTAGCAGGAATCAATGTTAACAAGGCAGTAATGTCTGGAACCACAGGAAACTGCGGAACCACAATCTTATTAACTTCTCTAAGGTCTATGACAAACCTGTACACTGGAGGTTTTGTAGGATCAGTTCGTTTCAGAATCGGTAATACAGGACTGTTACAGACATTTCCTCGAGTTTCTTCAACTACACCTTTTTTAATCAAATCTTGCACAATCAATAAAAGTGCACGTTCTCCTTCACTAGATATTTTATATTGAGGAATTCTTGGAAATTTCACATTTGCTTTCAAAGTTACTACATACGGTGGTATTTCTAAAAGGCCTACATCATTAGGACCAGTCGCCCAAAGAGAATCAGGGAGTGAGCGCAGCTCTGGCGGGAGTGCGTCCATTGACAAGTACATCGGAGAAGTGATTCTTTTACCTAACGTAAGCTGTACCCCTTCCGGTGAACAGTACAATGTCGCATATAGTCGTTTTAACAAATCTAAACCAAGCAGATTTTCATTACAACCTGTCGTCAAAATCAAGGGTGCTTTCAATTGACACGGTCCAACAGAAATAGACAAAGGACTAGATATCGGGTTGTAAACAGGGGCGCCTGAAAAACCTACAGAAACATTTGTTGAGCCGGACAAAGGTGCGCCAGGGAGTTTCGCATGAATGATTGAACTTTTTGCGGCACCAGTATCCAACAGAAACGGTTCGACTACACCTGATGTTGCTACTGCGACATAAGGCCCACTCTGATCCACTGGAACTGATACTACTCCCTCTCTCTGTCTATGGCTGTCCTAGTACCCATTTTGCTGGAATCCCTCATCCACTTCACAATAGTCTTCAACAAGATATTGCTGAGATCTATTCTGCTGAGCTGACTGTCCATTTCGTTGATCAAAGTGATTGGAGGGACGATCATTCGTTTGCGGAGGCATAGCACCTCGCCCTCGACCTCTAGAATTCTGCACAAAACCACCACGACCTCTCTGAGCTGCTGCAGCATTATTTTGCGCTAAGATCGGACATTCATTTTTGTAGTGACCCTCTTTCTTACAGTACGCACACTGATTCCACTGATATTGAGGCCTCGTTGAACTATAATCTGTCCTCTGATACGAATTCTGTTGCATATTAGTCTGATTCGTGCGAGGCGGATACGCCTGCTGTAAAAGAACTTTAGTTTTTAAATCTTTCGTTTTCTTCTCTGATTTCTCCTTTTCCTCTTTATCCCTATTTTCGTAGTACTGTGCAGTCGCAAGTATTTGCGCAGTTGTAGAAACAGCCCACGCACTTTCTGAATCCTTTAATTTATTGCATAACTCAGGTAACAAATTATGCACAAATTTATCGACAAACAGTCTCTGTCCTCCTTCAGTGCTCATATCCTGACCACTATGATCTACAAAAGTCTCTTCGAACCTCGTGAAGAAGTCGGAGACACTTTCATCTTTCTTTTGCTTGCATGCGGATAATTTATCCCAATTAACACGCAACGCAGGCATCAGAGTCTTCATTAAGTCAATTATTCTACCTGGAAGATTAGCAATTAGGGGTTCGGGTTTTGCACCACCCGTTTGCTGACCATCCGCTGCAGTGATAGCTGCCCAATCACCACCTAAGGCTACTTGATGATCCTCCCTACGAATTTTAGCCCACACTGGTTGCGGAACTACATTTCCAAATAACATATCGATGTCCGCTAAGTTCATTATACAAGCCTCAACTGTCTGCGTTAATTCCTTGTAATATCCAGCAGGATTTTTACGCGGATCTGGCAAGGCCTGTTTTACCGCTAGCACTTCAGCTCGCTTCCACGGAATGTGTATCCACACTCGTTGGAACTGTGCTGGAGCAGCTGCAATACCCGCATTATCATCACGTTGTATTGCTTCGCGCCAGATTGGAGGAACCTCCCTCATAGGATATTGGCGACTTAGCTTCATTTTACCTTTCTCTAAATCTCTCGGCGAACGAAGAGATGGATCATTCCTAAAACTTAAAATAAATTCCATCGCTTCTTTTATATTATCGCCCACTATCATTCCTGCAGCAAACTCTTTTTGAATTTTAATTAAATCTTCCAAGTCTGATTCAACATCATCTTCCTCTATTTCCTCACGTAACAACGAGCACATCTCATCAAAGACGTACCGTTGCGTTGGTTCCTTCCACTGCATAAACGTATCTAGTACATCTCTCGTACTATATCTTCTACCTTTCGTAATCCATCTGAGAGCCGTGGAATTTAAAATTCCCCGTTCTTCAGTACTTGGTAGCTGACTACGTCTCTGAACTGAATCAGGAGTAGGAGTCTTAATTAAAGATTTATATAAAGGAGACAGTATATTAGCAACAGAATCAGTGATTTTTCGACGTACAGAAAGTGGAGTTAACACACTTGCAGACGTAGAGAACACAGTAGAGGTAGGAACAGATAGCGAGGCAGTAGGAGTATCGAGAAAAATAGTTTGTGAAGTAGTAGGTGTAAGCGAGACAGATACAGGTATAGAAGTCGGCAACCCAGGAAGAGGAGGAGCCGTAGGAATATTCACATTAACCACAGGAGGTACAGGAACTTGATTCTGAGGGACAGGAACACTAGGTTGTCCAGCAACCGGCAATTGAACATTTGGCACAAATTGGGCCGTAGCACCTTGTGCATACGGTGGAGGTGACCGTAACAGATAAGACAACAGAGGATCGTTTTCGGGATCCTCCAGTATCTTAGCTGTTTTCGATGGCAAGGCAGGGTAGCACTTGTCAATCGCTAAATTATGTTCTCTAATTGCCACCTCTATAGCCTTTTCGCACTCATTATCTTGCAATTGTTTAGTTGCTTGCTCTAGAGTTAGCTCTTCTTTCTCTTTCTGTTCTTTCTTCAACCTTTTTATTTCTCTCTGTTTGGATTCTTTTCGCCAGTAACGGAAAGAATCAAACATTGCCGGCCGGGCTTTCTTACTAAATAATTTCGCTTCTAAGTTGTCGAGAATCTCGGGTTCAAAACTACCATGTAGTGGCCAACTAAGGACACCATCCTTCTTAGTATAGCGGACCCACACCTCATTATAGGATATAGGACCCACACCATGTTTACAATATAAGTCATAAAGGGGAGTCCCAATCGGAGGAACCAGACAGGAATCCTCCAATCGTGAGTCATGGTTGCAACCAAAACAAGACAACATTTTCCGACTTACCATTTTCAATCCGGAACACAAAACAAACAAAACACGGAACAAATATGTGCACTCGAACCAAGAACTTAGGCCTACCAAAACCAAACTAATGTATCGATACCCAAACTGAACCAAATAGATTATCGTAACCAGAACAACTAGTGATAATCTTACGAAACCAAACCAAACTAAGAACCGATCAAGGATTTTAACAATCCTCACAAAGTAACCAGCTAGCTATCACTAAATACTTAACTGAGGCACTGAAGACGTCACCAAGGAGAAACCCGTCACGTTTCGCTGTACTAAGGGCTGCACCTCGGGTCCAAGACAGGGCGACGGTCAAGGCAACGGCCCACTGCAGCCGTCCTGAACGGGAACCCTCGTGGAAGAGAACTTCGGGCCACTTTTGCGATATGCCGGGATCGATGAAGTGGGGCGCCTCCCTCAGGAATCTTCACACGAAGCTTCTCGAACTCTTCAGGCTTTTGGACCGGTACCGAATGACGTCGCCCCACGTTGGGCGCCAATTGGAGTTCTGGACTTTTTGGTTCCGTCCAGAGGTGTCAGGGAACAACACCCAAAGACCCCGGAGTTCCACCTGCCTTGGTGCGCAAATGAACAGAAACACGGGCTTCTCGATGGTGGCGTCAAAGACCAAAGGTTTATTACTGCAGGGACACAGAAGTCACAGAAACTACGCATGGGCAGTAACCAGGAGCCTGTTCGATTTGTACATTGAGGGTTGCTCCTTATATACTAAAAATTGTGCTTCAGGCAAATATTTCACATGTTAGTACATTCCTAAACCTTTGTGTCTTAAACAATAAATATTTGGCGTTACACAGGAACTGTCGATAATATCTGATGCCAAACATCACGAAGAGGGGTTCCCACTAGTTCATCACAATCCCTTGTCAATATTGCATTCAAGAGCCGGACCGCCTCATCGTAAATTTCGTTACCTCCCCCTAATAAAGGCCCAGAAGGAAAGGAGCAGAGCCAGGTGCAGAAGATAGGAAAGCGGGATAAGAGATGTTTGTGGGTTGTAAATGGGCAAGGCTACCGGCTTCGGCCGCCTAATCATGATCGGGACAATGGACACGAGAACCAGTTCAGGTGGGCTGACCTCGGGCAGAGGAGGCAGCCTTTGTCGAGTCATGCAGCTACAGCGTGATCTGGTGTAAGGTGTACGTGTCATGAAAGAGGTGAATCTCCGGCTAAGGCTACGTGTCCTTAATCGAAATGAAGTGATCAGAGGTTATTGCATATGTGAGGGCAAGAAACACAAAATGGCGGACATGATCTAAGATGGATGCCGTGGGTAGATCAGAAATGTGTTCATAACAGGAGTGCTCTTGCTCGTATCGTAGCGAAAACACCAGGATATGCTAAATGGATCATTTGTGGTTCGCTGATACTAATATTATGTATTTCCAACAATATTGAAAACACGGGTTCAAATCGTCACGGAACCTCAGTAGCATCTCTGTCAGGCATATAACTAGGCCACATTGTCCATCTGACCAGTCATGCCTTTCACAATAGCATCCCCTCTTTACATGACATATTCATTGATTGGTCTGTACTGCTCAGACTTTCAAGCATGTAATAAGTTGAGTTCCAACGTATTGCAACCTCCTGGATGAGTGCTTTGACTGGAATTCATGCACATGTTGAATGATCCTCAGCTGCTTCTGGGCTTTAAAAGAATGGCTGAAATGTGTGCATATTCTTCTGCAGGTGGTCAGTAAATTGCTGACTTGGGCTTCTTTTTTCAGAAACTCTTGAACAATAATGTTAATGCAGTGCGCCAAACACAGGACACTGAAATAGGCACCATCCTCCATGACCTTAACTTTATTACTGCCATTATCCATGGCAACAAAACCAATGTTAAGCCCTCTTGGACGCAGCCATTCAAAGAATTTGCATTTAAACTCTTCCAAAATGTTTGCAGCATTATGAGATTTCTCCATGGCAAACATGGCTACAATTGTTTGTTTCTAAGTAGCAATAAAGATCTCAGCAGTGTCAACAACACCTGCTTCAGATATCTTTTCTTTCACCCCCACAAAAGAGATACAGTGTGCAGTGATGCACATGTAATTAATGGCTTGGCAACTGGTCCACATGTCTGTTGTCAGTTGGATATTGTGAACAAAGCTCTGCTGCAAAGCTTATCCCAGCAATTCCAGCTCATCATGATGTAGTGCTGGAACAGTCACTCTGGCGAAATAGGACCTGCTGAGAACTTCCATTTTGGGCAGATGGCTGTCACAAATTCATGGAAACCCAGCCCTTCCACAAAAGAAGAAGGAAGAAGGGCCAGAGCTACCATTTTAGCCAGCTTCACATTGTACAAATGTGCCGTTGGGTAGTTGTGTTCGACTGCCCCTCCGACCTAACCATGCTGACAATGGTAGGCTTGATTATTTACCTTTCTGGTGCAGCTGATGCAGGTGACTTCTTGAACCAAGTTAGGCTCAACAACATACTTTTTTTAATTGCAGTACTCTGTTACCTTGGTGTCTCAGCCTGACTCTTACTACGATGCCACTGAGATGTTTCTGAGGATGTGGGCGGTACCAATACACTGCTGGGCATAGGGCTACTTTGTGGACCAGAGAAAATGTCTCCCTCTTGTTCACCTTCCACCACAATCATATCTTCTTTTACTTCTTCACACACACCAACAGTAATGGGTGCAGTTTTACTGAGGCGTTTAAAGTGTACCTCCCACTGGATCAAGTGATTTTTTTTCAGATGGATTGTTTGGCCTCCGATACAATAGTTTGTACCAAGCTTACCCTGACTAACACTATGTCGACAAATTGAGCATACAGCAAAATTCTCCTCCTTACTGCTAACCGAAAAGGAGTTCCGAACTGGGGAGGAGAACTTTCTTGCACTGCTAGATGTGCCACTTGCAAATGCTGGATGAACTGGAGGGTGTGCCTGGATTTTGACTCTGTGCATTACCACTACTGAGGTGGTGGTTGTGCTGTATGTAGGTCCCTGCCGTGCCTTTGCAAATGCAAATATGGAAACTGGAGGTGGTGCTGGTGTTACCTGTCTTGGTGATATCCGTGCCACATCCCTCAAAGAAAATTAGGATAGGGTAATAATGTTGGTCTCCATCTCCACTGAGCCGGGAGTGATGTTCATGATGAATGGCTCATCATCATCACCCCCCTCTTCTACTTCTACCTCCATAACTCAAAGGCTTTCTACTGCAACCTTCCTTTTCCCTAGCCTTGTCTTGTGGCGTGCCTCACTCTCAGACTGAGGTGGTGGCTTCCAAGTGGCATCTAGATCATCATAAGGGGAGCTTGAAGAAGTTGATGGACCAACCCTCCTTTTTCTTGCTGGGGATCAGGAAGACAATGGACCATCTGAAAGAGTGGCTTTCTCGTCTTCATCTTCGGGAAGCTCGACTTCCTCAACTGCCCCTTCTTTGGGAGGAACAACTACTATTGTGGGCTGTTGTTGCGGCAGGTGTTGCGGCTGTTGTTGTGGCAGTTGTTCCGGCTGTTGTTCCGGTTGTTGTTGCCCACTTATCTGCTGTTTTTCCGCCTGCGTTGATTGGGTACGACTTTGCGATAGTAACATTTCAACATCACTGCTCATTGGCATTTGCAAAAGTAGACTGGCTACCTCAGCGACACTCATGGGCTTGGGCCTAGGTTGGTGGGCTGTGCTCTTCTGTTCCTTCTCACTGGCAACTTTCTTTGTACTGGAGGACCTGTTACCTTTCTTTGGGGCCATCTTCTTCCTTTATATGTCAGCAGGAAGCAGGTGCACAAGTTGCAGAGATGTCTGTGGTCACACGTGGATGTGCCGTGGTATGCAACAGAACTGCTGTCTGGCAGTACAACGGGTGAAGATGACACCTCCTTCTCTGTCTTTATGTGCACCTAAAAGCAAAGAAGCCAGGAGAAGAACATCAGTGAAATGTTGCATTTGTTATTGTGGTTCAATTACTACTAGTACAAACAAACAAATATAAATATCTAACTTAGTTTGTGGTGGTCACACTTGTTAGTGTAATATTATTACATTGTATTAACTCAGTTTAAGTAAAAAAAAAAAAGCATAAAAGTGTAGCCGTTTGTGCCACTTTGACAACAAGGGATTTCATGGGATACTGTGTACACTCAGGAAGGATAGGAAAGAAGAAGTACAAAAACAAAAATACAAATGTAATGGAAGTGGAACATCTTTTGCATTAATTTGCTCAATACGTCATTCAGGGAGCTGCAGCTGGCAAAGGGGATGGAATGGAAGCAGTAAGCCAAGAGGAAGGAAGGAAAGACATGCAGGACTATATGACAAAAGCGGCACACTACTAAACTACCACCACAAAATGGCCACCAACCACATGGTCACTCACAGTCACAACAAGCAGGAGGCCTGGAAATAAGGAACTCCAGCAGGGCTATATGGCCCGACGAAGAAGGCATGCTAAACAACACAGCTTTAATGCAAAAATGAAAATTCACAGAACTAAACAAGGTTTAAAAGTTACACAACAACCACACAACACAAACACATCCAACAAAGGCATTTATTTAACACACACCAAAAAAGTGAAAAACCCCAAAAATACACATTTTGCAATTTAATCCAATGCCATCCATGCCCTAAATTATGGTTAAATTCAACAGACACCGTAGAAACCATTGTTTCATTTTATGTACCCATGACTAGCTCTGGGCCCACTGGATGAAAGGCATATTGGCAGACTAGGCCACATGCTTGCAGGCCTATGGCACAAGCACACGGCCTGGCTTCAAAATGGCTACCAGCCACATGGCCAGGCCCACAACAACAAGAAAGGAAAGACAGATATTGAAGGCCTATGGCAAAAGCACACTGCCTGGCTTCAAAATCGCCACCTGCCACATGGCCAGGCCCATAGCAATAAGAAGCCTATGCCAAAAGGAACAAAGGAAATGCAAGCAGGCCTATAAGGCAAAAGCAGCACACTTCTAAACTACCACCACAAAATGGCCAACAGCCACCTGGTTAGTCACAGTCAAAAAAAGCAGGAGGTCTGGAAAACAATGAACTGAAACAGGCTGATAATGGCCAGGCAAATGAGGCAAGCTAAACAACACAGCCTTAATGCAAAAATGAAAATCCACAATGTTAAACAAGGTGTGCATGTTATACAACAACCACACCACACACACTACAAAGGCATTTACTTAACACACATCAAAAAACTGAAATACCCCATAAAAACACATTTTGCAATTCAATCCAATGCCATCCACGAGGTTTACATTCAACAGACACCAGAGAAACAGTTGGTTCATGCACCCATGACTGACTCTGGGCCTACTAGCTACCCACAAAAAAAAAAGAACATGATGAAAAGTACAAAAATTGTAGCTGCAGCAAATGCAATGCCCCAATCAAACAAACAACACCAACTTACTTATAAAATCTCAAATCCAAATATCCTCAAATCCAAAAGTCAACAAATCCAAAAGTCCTCAAATCCAATGATATATGATGCAGCAGACAAAAAGGGTGATCCTTCCAGCTCCCAATTGAAAGGAAAATTGAACAGGACATGGACAAAGCACTGGGACGAGCCTGCTGGACAAAAACAGGAAGTTGGAGACTCTGGGGCACTTCATTCCTCTCCCACAAAAAGTAAAAAAATAAAAAGGCCGCCTTGCACAAAAACGTACAGCCAAATGCCATAACCATTTTCGAGAAGGTTTTATACTGCTTGAGAGATATTCTTCTCCAGATTGCAAATGTTGCGTGTTCGGCATTGCAAGCTTCATTGAACTTCTGCCGGATATCCAATGGCGCAACCGAATGACGTGTTCGCGATTGCACACTCTCGCGGGATGCACGGCCGGCTACTAAAATCTCGTGGTGCACGCGAATAGATACGAAAACTCGACAGCGAATGCAGGGATCCCGGTAATTTGCTACCGCATTTTTTTAAAGCGCGAACAAGGGGAAAACTCGCTCCGCCGTGGATCGTGGACTTTTTGGTAACTCCTCATTCTACGCGGAATGCAGGGTTGTCAAAAGTCCGCAAACTTTGCAAGCGGAGCAGATTATACCACCCCAGCTTAATTTCGAGCCTGGTTAATTCACACCCCAATGATTTTCTTTAATGACAAAGTCCAATAGAACACCTGACTATTATTGGCAAAAATTTAAGAAATGAATACACCAACCATTACCTCTCTTGCCTGCTTTGATAACTGGCAGTATCTAACAAACTACACTGTGGACCAATCAATAGCATGATGCAGAATGGCACATTTAATTCTTCAATTTGAAGTCCTGGCGGGAGCTTATTTTGGCCAGTGGACACAAATGGTTGTCATGCCTGTTTTCTTAATTCTACACCTGAGTTTAAATCCAGATGACCTGATCCCCAAAACTCTCAATCAATCCATGCTGGTATTGTTACCACCTATTCTGTGGGAAAGTTGTGTCAACAATGGTTGGAACATTCCACACTGTGTGCAGTGACAAAATATCTTTCTCCCTTGTCCGAGGGCATGAATTTACTGGCTTTTCTTTTAGGTCCCAGAATACAATTTTAAGTGCCATGTTGCAGGGATTCTACTCAGAAACAGAACTATGCTTAGGACCATACAACATTGGCATGTAGGCACTGAGTCACCATACCACCTCAGTACCTATGACCTGGAGTCCGAATAGCTATAGTGCCCCTCTTGCCCTCCTAACTGTACCTGAGAAACAAGTGAATTGACACCCCAAAACTTAACACTCTCATTCCCTCACAAGGATCGATGTAACAGGACACAACCTTTCACTCACTTTTTCAATCGTACTTGTCTACAATAAAATGAACAAAAGGCACAAAAGAAGTTAATATTATTTATTGTGTCCGAAAATGCAGTTTTTGGTGCACAATTCGAAAAAAATGCATATCAAAATTTTAGTTAACCTAGATATTTAACCATATAATGTTAAAAGCCCTGTCATGGATTGGGACAGATTAGCCTAACCTCCCCTTTCTTTTGTACTGAAGCTAAATGATAAAATATCAAAGATCACTGAGATTAGAGGTGGACCCCGTACCTTAGCAAACACAGATGGACAATCTACATCATAGCTACTGCAGCAATCTTATCTCAGAACTCTTGCTTCATGTGTGTTCATACTCTCTTGTGCTCATTCATATAAAAAAACATGTGTGCTTATAAACAACAGCTGCATTCTCATGTTTTGTCTAGGTGCTAGTTTCTGACCAGATAGAATAACAAGGGGCATTGTAGATTGACGCTGTCTAGTGAGTTCAGACTAAATCCTAGGAAAAGGACAGAAGGCGAAACCATATGCAGGTTCCGTGTGAAAGTACAATCTGGCACAAATCAAGAATGTTCATATAATAACGTGTGCAAATGAAAACATGTCCTACTAAGTGCGCAATTAGTCTAACATAGGGAAAACTACAGTGGGTCAAGCAGGAAACACATAACAAAGGCAGGGTGCACTATACCATGTATGGTCATATCTACCTGAGCAGATATAATCCTATAATATCTAAGTCCATTTTTGGATAATGTAATTGTGCAGGGAAGCCATATAGAGGTAATGGCTGGATACCCATCATTATGGGTTCCCCAGCAATATGATGGCTTCACTGTACCCAAAGATGTTTGGTGTCAATGATTTTGTCTCACTAAATCCACACTGATGCCAGTGTTGGATTTATAAACAAATAGACACAAAGGGTACCTTAAAGGTGCCCTCTGTGAACTTAACAAATACCGATGTGGTCTCTGACTAGACTTAGCCATCCTGCCACTACCAGACATGTTTCTGATCTCCTGGTGTTGGTTCACTCCTCCTCCAGGTCAGAATGGCAATCGAATGCGTGAATCTTCAAAGGTGATGCTGCCTTTGACATGCAACATAGGCATCCCAAGGGATAGTGCCTACCTCCTGTCCTGCTCCACCTTTGGTGTGAGGACAGGTGGGAAAATGAGTTAGATTTGGAGGTGTGCCCACATTTAGCCAGCACCACAGGTAAGGTGGGGCAGGTGAAGTTCCCCACTTTTCTAATGCCTCCATCTTGAGTTGGAGATAGAGTCAGAAGAATTCCCACTACCCAATGGAAGTTGCAATAGGAGGGTGTAGTCACCCTAAAGATAGGTAGCCTATTGACTACTACTTGGTACTCACTATAACGCCCCTACCCCTTGGTCCTGAACTTCAGACCCAACCAACCTTAGAAGAAAAGGACATTAAAGAGTCTCAAAGAGCACAGAGAATAGGACGGGTGACTGACCTGGCACCAACCCTGCTGCCTGCCTGTTGTCTCTAACTCCTGCACCAAAGCCGACTTGTCCTGCAGCTGTACTCCAGAAACCCCTTAGGCCTGCCTTCCTTTGACAAAGAAACAGGACCTCTCTTGAATTGGTGGACCTAGTGTCCTGCTTATCACAGGGCAAGTCCAAAGCAGCAACAAAGTGCTTTCTTCTGGGTCAGTCGATGTGGTGACCCACAGCAAAGTGGCAGGAGCAGTCCAGGAATGGAGACTGGCTCTTACCAATATTCCAAGCCCATACCTCACTCCAAAAGACCTCCTGCCTGTAAGGTCCCTTTCAACTTCTTTTGCCGCAGTCAAGGTTTGTTGCAGCCAGTTCTGCCACCGACCCATTGAGTCTTCACTCCAACAAGAGTACACTCTACAGCACCTGTGACTGACTTCAGAAACAACCCGGCTCTTGTAATTTTTGCATATTCTGTGTGGCAGAAACCATCTAGCACGACTGCTGTTCATTGATGGACCCAGAGAAGGTGCTTTTTTGGAGCTCCCACTCATGGGGACAGACATTTCCATGTGTCTCTGCATCCAGCATCCCTGGACAAGGTAATCGAGAACTGCCTGTTCCACTCAGGTCATGGGTCCCCAAAGACCTCTGAGTCGGGAGACCCGCAAGTTGAAAACAACGGGAGCCGCGGGAGAGCTGCGGGCCACGGCCGCCTTGCAAAGGGGACCCAGGCAAGGTCAGACTGATTCGGGCAAATTCCGGGCAAAAACTTGGGATCACCCGGGTTTGCACTCACGCCACGCCCACGCCAAGCCTGAGCCAAGCCAAGCCTGAGCCCGAGCCCATAGGACGCTCGAACTGAGTCCAGACTCCACAGTGCCCCTCCCGCTCCCTCCCCCTCCCCTTCTCGGCTGGGGGAGGTCGAGTGGCAGCGACAGACTCCCTGACTCCCTGACTCCCTGACTCCAGAGGCACTTGCAGAACAATCGGGCACCCGGCCATTCAGCCAATCGGCTCGCAGCAGGCAACAACAGGCAACAGCAGCGATTTCCTGCATTTTAGAGCGGATGGGAGGAGGACAGAAGGGATCACAGGCAAGCAGAGAAGCGGAGCAGCGGGCTGGAGGTGTCGAAGGAGCAAGGTGAGAGCGCACCCCTGCATTAGTTCAGTCTCACCTGTACCCACCTGCACTTGCTCCGACTGCCAGCACTGTAGTCACTGCCCATAGTCTCACAGTCCACAGCGGACTCCTTTAGCACTCCCCAGGCATCAGTAGCAACACACTGTAACCCACTGTTAGCCCGGGACCAAGTAGGGCTCAGTGGGGTTCAGAGGAAGGGAGTAAGGAGTTGGTCAAGTCAGTAGTCTTGCGCTGCAAGGAGTCCAGGGGAGAAGAGGGGGCATAAAACATCGGGAGACAGCCCGCACCTCAGCGGACCAGCACAGACTGGTACAGACCGGCAGACACTCAGCGAGATAAAATTCAAACTGAAATCAAACTGAAGTGCCAGGCGCAAGGACGGGGGGAAAGAGGAAGAGGGAGCAAAGCTCTCCCACTAGCTGGCTAAGAACCGTAGAACCTCGCCGCCAATCCCTCACACACTGCCGTGCTGACCCGTGCTGACCCGTATTAACCTCTATTGAACCACGCCAAGACGCCAAGTCCCTAGTACTCCCTCATTAAAGATCAGGGGGGCAAGGAGCGGAAAGAAGCGGGCCCAAGCCCCAATCGGGGAAAAATGAGATCAGGGAGAACGCGACACCCGGTTGAAAACAAAAAGCCCTCAAAAAAATCAAAGAAGCAAAACGCAGAAGACATTCCTTCAGGGGCCAAATCCAGCCCAAGGGAGAGGTTGGTCTCAGTACCAACCCCTGAAATGACATCAAATCCTACAAGAAAATCAGGGCTCCTTAAATTCTTTTATCTAAAGGATCCCATTGCAGCAATTTACGCACCAACAGTTGAGGCCAGCAACTTGCCTAACCCTATTTCCCCAATTAACATCCTCCCTACACCGGATAAAAGCCCATCTAACACGACCGAAGGTCAACAAGGGTCAATTTCCCAACCACAATCTAAGGGCCCAACACCCAAGGGAAACTCAGCGATCGTTACTGCACAAGTGCATTATTCAAACCCCCACTTAGGGGAAAAAGATCACGCCAAAATCCCAAAGGACATTGTGGTTGATCCCATCACAAAGGAGTGTAGTCGGAATATTAACAACAGCACAACATTTACCGACCTGGTTGAAGCAATGGATCTCAAAGGACCAACAAGGCCTAACGAAGGACCGACATGCCACAGTACAACACTTACCGATCTGGTTGAAGTAATGGATTCCAAAGGTCCACAAAGGCCTAACGATGGTCCAGCAAGGCCCAACGAGGGACCGGCAACCCATAGCAATTCTCCTTCAGTATCCCTACGAGACGGAGATCCATGGCAAAAACCGCTGTTTCTATCGAACGACTCCGAATTGGAAGAACTAACGGAGAGAATATCTATGTACCTAGACACTCAAGGTAGAGCACTACGAACTGAGCCGAGTCCGAAAAATCAGTACCCGAGTCTAGGTTTGGCGATGTCTACCCCACGCTGCCCAGTGGAAAAAAGAACTCATCCTAACCTTACCATAAATGACAGTAACACCACGTCAATAAATGACCTTCACCCCAATGAAACGGCACCAATAACTATTTCATCAGGCAGCTCGATGGATATAGACACCAAAGATTCAAACAAGACACAAGGAGATCAGCCGTCCACATGGATTAGGACCTTATTAAGTTCTTTAGATCAAGCCATAAAAGTCCTGAACTATCAATCAAATAAAATGGAGGTGCAGATTGACCTCATCACCTTAGTGGCGGGCCACATTGCAGGCATAAACACAAAATTGGACTCACTTTCATCATTGGTAATAAACCAGGGGAAACCAGACGCCCACATCGGCCCAAACAAACAAGAGTGTTATTGTGGTTGTGGTCTCATAATTGAAAAATTAGCAAGTTTGCCGGCCATCCTGATGGACATTCTAGGGGAGGTAAGACACTCCCGCAATCCGGCCGAAAAAACAACCAATCTTACTCCGGAAAAATCACATCCATCCCATGGATCCACCTCAAGCATAAAGGAGCAATTAACTAGCAACCACCGAAAGGATTCAGAACATAACCTAAGGGAAGCGTGGCCAGAAAGATCAGCACAAGATCCGGAAACAACTCAGCCCACTCAAATATCCTTTAAAGAGGAAAAAATAACAACCAAGAGACAAAAGAAAAAGGCTAGGAAAGCCAGACTAAAGTATAAACAGCAACAAAACAGAGAACTAGGCAACTTGTTTCCGATCTTTAAAGTAAATACCCCCCAGGAAACCAACTCCACCTTAATGACCACGCCGCAAGGCGATAAGGAGGAACTAAACCAGCCGTCAGACAAACTAGACACCCAAATCCTCGTGAGGGACGGGGAATCAAGGCAGAGAGCAACAACATTATCCGCTAATCAATCCTGCCCAACGAATTCCACATTAGCTACAGTCCATAGTGACCAAAGAGAAACAAGTTCACTCTTAACGAAAGATCACAACCCAAGGCAAGGAATTACCAACTCTACCCATATCATAGATAACGGAGGTCCAGAGCAATCAAAGCCCAGACATCCCATGGGAGAAACCCCTGGCATACAAAGTCCATCTAAATCGGCCAACCATCATGATCTGATGCCCCCCAGTACACAGTCCAGCTCCTTGAAATTGGTAACATCTTCAAATGTAAATCCAGGAGGAATTTCAGGACCAAAGTGGAACACCGCACTTGCCCGCATGTGCGTCACTGTTTCGGAAAACGAGCGCTCCTGCGCCCTACTCCAAACGCGGCACAATCCTTTCCCGTATGAGCAGTCCAATCTTGGACAAAACCAAAGCACAATAATTACGACGAACTCAGTGAAAAGGGATCAGGAACAAGATTCCCCCCCAAAAGTAGCAACCTTAATGAATCTACGAAGCCTCAACTGACCAAAACAGGCTTCCTGCAAGTTTCTAATAAACTCTCTCATCACTCTGAATCTCCATATCATAAGCTAACTTTTATTCCAGAATATCCATCAAAGGGACCACAGGATATCCTTAATCGAGGCAACTTGCTAAAACTGTTTCATGAAACACCAGCACTAAGTGAGATAACATCACAGGACCTCCTGGCTGTCGAATTCAAAAGAAACCGTCAGAATACAGACTCTGAAGACACCGTCACGACGTGGGCCTCAAAGGCCATCACAGACAAGATATTCTCCACAAAAGATCATTTTGAAACATGGGGAATATCGATTGTACGAAACACACGCCCAAGATATCCATTCCCGTTACAAAAAAGTACCCGCAATGAAACAAAGGGGAACAAAAAAAAAGGTTCTCCCTTTTCCTGTCTACTAGGTGCACGCGCTACTTCACCACCAGCAGCATCAAGTTCAACGGATGGGGTAATCTTGAAAGTAAATAAGCAACCAACCAGTCAACATGGCCGGGACAAAATGGATTGGTCCTGGGTTCCTATGGTCTTGAGTAACAAGGGTCCCTAACACGGAGAAAAACCTTTCAATGACTCCATGCAGGAGGGAGGAAATGCAGAGTGTTAAAAAAACAACAAACCTCTCTGTTTGTTCATGGAACGTACACGGCTTCCAAGAAAAGGAGCTGGACCATGACACACAAGCCTTCTTTTCCCAACAAGATATAATCCTGATTCAGGAGTCATGGAAATTATCACCCACAGTAATACCAGGATTCAAGGCCCACCACACCTTGGCAGAAAGACTCTCAAACTTTGGGCACCCCCGGGGAGGCCTATCAACTCACATAACCCAAAAATACAATTGGACATCGGAAGCACTGGACGTAGGCCTTAATTGGGTGCAAGTGACTAAAATCACAGAAACTCTGGCAGTTGGGCCCGAGCAGTGGCAAATCATAATTCTCAACGTCTATATCCACCCGGAACGGAAGTCACACCAAGATAAACAAACAAGCCTAACGTCACTGATAAAACTGATGCAAAAAACCCATTCAGGATGTTCATTATTAATCTCCGGGGACTTCAACTGTGACCTAATCGGCAAAAACAGGGCAAAAGGAAACATGCCGAGGTTAACTTCCAACCTAAGAGAACTAGGTCTGACGATTCTGAATGGCAACACGAGGGGGGACAGGCCGGCAGGTATTACGTACCTGTGTGGAAGGGCTCACTCAACGATAGACTACACAATAGTAAGCGACGACCTAGTTCCAGGCGTCGAGACCTTCAAAATTGTTCAGCGGCCAGAAAGTGACCACTTCCCCCAAATAACCACCTTAAACACCACGCCCACTCTGGCACCGAACCTTTCTTGTCTACTTCATCAAGCATCCAAATTCAACCTAACGAAATTAAAATGGCGAGGAGAAGGTCTGGAAAAAATTCGGTCCGCCGTCACAGCTCGAATACTTGAGCAAGGGCTGCAAAAAAAGGAAGATCTTGTAAAAAATTGGGAGCAATTGGTCCTGGACCTTCTCCATAAATTCCCAGCAACACCAGGGATACAGATCAAGTCTACCTTCAAAAAGGAGCCTTGGTTCAACATGGAACTAAGAACAAAAAAAAGGAGGGTAGCCAAAGCGGCCCGAGATCTAGCACGACAAAAAAGACAGGGTTACAAGCAAACAAGGGAGACCTGATCGAAGCCAGAAGCGCTTATAGAAAGTCACTGAGCACCGCAAAATCCTCCTAAAAGGAAAAGCTATGGAATAAACTCCTAAGTGCAGGAAAACATCCTAACAGCCGTTACTTTTGGGGCATGATTAATGATCTAAACAAAGGATCTTAACTCCATCAGGAAGCAGGAGTAGGAGCTGACGCTTGGTCCCAGCACGTACAATCCCTATATTGCACAACAACAGTAGGTCTCTCGAACGACATAAGGTCAACAAATTTAATTGAGGATCATCAGACGGGAATCAACAGCACAGGTACAGAAGGATTAGGGACGAAGGGGGGTTCAAAAGAGGAGACGGTATTCCCGGAACTAACTACTAGAGGAGAACTCTGTAAAATTATTAAAAGACTAAAAGCTGAAGGAGCTGCAGGCCCGAATGGGCTGCCCAACGCCATCTTCAAACACGACCCGGAATTCTGGGCAGATACCCTAATGCCACTTTTCAATCATATTTATAATGATGCCCAGGTTCCCGCGTCTTGGAAGGGTAACGTCATTCACCCAATTTTTAAACATGGTGACCATCGTATTCCAACAAACTATAGGCTTATATCTTTGATAGATGTAGAAGCAAAGCTTTACGCCTCCTGCATCCTTTCAAAGCTCCAAGAATGGATTGAAGCATCAAACAGAATTCCTTGGTTCCAGACAGGCTTCAGGCGGAAAATGGGAACAATCACCAACCTCACTTGCCTGTCACTACTAACGGACAGAATGGCAGCAAAGGGCGCATGGTTGTACGCCTGCTTCGTCGATATCAAATCGGCCTTTGACAGAGTTAACCGAGAGCGTTTATGGGGTAAGCTACAGTGTTGGGGGATGCCGACCAAACTGTTAAAGGCAATAAAAGTTCTATACCAAAACACATGGGCAAAGGTGAAATTGGGAAATGAAGCTTATACCACGAGGAATATACCAACGTACCAGGGCCTAAAACAAGGCTGCGTTTTAGCACCCACCCTTTTTAATCTTTTCCTTTCCGACCTCGCAAAAGTGCTGGAGACGGACGAAGTTCACCCTCCATCATTGGCTAATCATCGAATTCCTTGCCTACAATATGCTGATGATATAGTACTGCTGAGCAAAACTCCAATTGGTCTACAAAGAGCTCTAAACCTACTAACAAAATATTTAAAGCAAGAGGGTCTGGACCTAAGCAAAGAAAAAACAAAAGTGGTCCGTCTGGTAGTCCCAAAGAAACTAAGATATACATGGATGGTGAACGGGACAAAGGTGAAGGAACAAGGGTCGTACAAGTACCTCGGAATCACAATATCTCAGGGCGCAAAACAAACGGAGCATAGAACTGCATTACGCGCAAAAGCCCAAACCCTAATCTTCGCTTACCGTCTACTAAAAACAAAGATGGACTGTCCAAATCACAAACATCTGTTGAAGGTCATGTCGGCACAAATTTTACCCTCTCTGTCTTACGGTCTAGTCACCTGGTGTGGCAAGGAAACAGACTTACTAAATGAGCTCCAAACCAAAATCTACAAAGCAGTTTTTAATCTTCCAAGATGTGCCTCAGCCTCGCAAGTTAGGCTTGAATTTGGTCTGCAAAACCAGAAATATAGGAGCATGAGCGGCTTTGTAAAACTGATTCATAAACTTAGATCTGCAGACCCGGAATCCATGGACTGGCTAAGCTGGGAAGTTATAAAAAATCAAGGGGAGACCGGAACCCCGTGCTCCTGGGGAAACTACCTGAAAATCTGCGTAAAAGAGCTGGAGTTGGAAGCTGCATGGGAATCCGCGATGGATAAAGCAAGCATAAGCAGATTGGCCAACAAGATAGCAAGGACGAAATCCTTTCAAGAAGATAAAGGGACACTACTAAAATGGCGACACGGCTGGACCATTATCAATTCCTTCAAAGCAGGACTACCACACGCTTACTTAACCTCTCACTTCAACGTGCATTTAAAAAGAGCCTTTACAGATTATAGGATGGGCATGCACATCTCAAAGGATCTATTACCATCCTGGAAAGGTAACCACCAGACTGCGCAATGCAGACTATGCGGCTATAAAACAGAATCATTAGCTCATTTTTTGTGTGTCTGTCCTGCACTAATGGCACAACGGCAACGACTGTTAAAAGGTATTTGCAACGAGCTAAATATCCGCACCTGCAGACAAGCAGTAACTTGTTGGTTGGGAGGGAGTTCTATTATTATGGCTTGCCGGGGAACAAAATTCTTGGCAGAAGTGAAAAAAAGTTTGAGCCAAATAGAACGAGGAGAAGGTTAAGAAGCAGGACACTAAGGCTGCCTTGATTTTAACGAGTGGTAAAGTTTGTATAAACAAGCAAAAACATTTTGATATTCAAAGACAGCGGGAGCATCTCCGGAAGAAACTTTTAAAACATCGTCCCACATCATTTTTAACAAGAGAGGAGACTTAATTTTACCAAACGTATTTACACTTTGTATTATTATTTATAATGTGAAAATTGTAATAATTTTAATTAATTATGCAATAAACGTTTTTGACTTTGACTTTGGGTCCCCAAAGACCTCTGAGCTGAAAGTGTAAAAAACAAATCTAACCCCAAGTGCCTGTTGGCACAAGACTTGCAAAACCTGTGTGCTTTTACCACCGACCATGACAGTCTTTGATTGATGGTCCTGCCCATCACCTGATTTCCCCTATTGCTTTTAATACTAAATTGTTTGACGGTGATGCAGGTTACTGCTGTGTATTCTATATTAACCATAACGGTAAACACTTGCCATTGTTTAAGCATTTTCTACTGCAACTGTTTTCAACTCATTTTTGAAACACACTTGCCTAATCATACTGATTTTGGTGCCGGAAGCATATATAAAGATACTGTCAATTTTAAAAAAGAAATCTTGGATTTCTTGAGTGTTTGTCTCATTTATTGCCTCTCTAAGTACAACAAATGCTTACCTCGGCCCACTGATAAGCCTAACTACCACACTACGACAAATAGTGTTAGTATTACCTACTTTTGCCTCTATATACCAACCTGGGTCTCACTGGACTCTGCACAGTATACTTCATTTTAGTACACTATATAGAGAGCCAGCTTCCTACAGCCCCTGTACAGAGTCCGAGGCCAGAACAGGAAAGGCAGGGAACTGATGATCCCCATAGGCCTCTTTGAAGTCTCCCCTACTTCAAAGGCAAATTTGGGTATACGTACTTGACCTCTGACACCACCAAATCAGAACTTTGCTAGAACCAAGGGCATTGCATCTAGAAGAAAAGCTGCTGTGCTATAGGAGTGACTTCCACTTAGCTACCTGCTCTGCTGTGCTGGCCTGCTACCTGGTGGTACCTGGTGCTACCTGGTGGTTCTTACCTGGAAGTGAGAGGCACAGAACCTGATCTCTACATCCATTAACTGAGGTTTCTCCAAGGGGTGCTGGCTTGCCACCTGTTTTTTGTCTTAGGTTCAAAAAAGACTACTTGCATCTCTGCCAAACTGTGAATCCTAAGGGGCCTCCCACCAGTCCTGGCCCTCGGAAGTGAGTTCCGCAGCTGTTTCCATAAAAATCAATGCATCATCCACACTGCATGAATCAGAACTGATGCAATGTCCTCACAAGCAGTGCCGATTCGAGGAAATAACTGCACAACTCTATGATAATGCATCGACCTGACTGTGAGATTTGATGACAACAAAGACCTGATCTGAGGTCCTGACTGCGTGGCTCACCCACTGTTAGATTTGGGGGTCTCTAGTTGGCAGAGGTAGGTACCTTTGAGCAAATAGGGACCCGTGTGTCTAGTCTGGGTAAGGGGCTACACTTCTAAAATAACCCCTGCTCACCACCTTGGTAGCTTGGCACGAGCTGAGAGGCTTATCTCCGAGGCAGTGTGGAAAGTATTTGTGAACCCATGCAATAATACAGTGACAACACTACAGATTCACACCACACAGGTTGTATTATAAAAAAATGTATTTTTATATAGACTCAACTCAAGACTGCAAATGACAAAAATCCACAATACTTTACCTTAGAATGGTAGAAATAGCTAAGTTCACTTTAGATGGTAAGTGCAATACTTTACGTTCAATGTACCTTTGGATGCATAACGCGATACAAACAAAAGAGTTGCAGGGAAGTTGATGCTTCAGTTCCTTAAACGCAAGAATGGGGATGTGTTGGTTCCTTACTCTGGGGTAGGTGATGCGTTGGTTCCCTACTGCTGCTTAGGGGACAGTGATGCTTCGGCTCCTTACCAGAGGGGGGTGATGCGTTGATTCTTCTCCGAGTGGGGAGGTGATGTGTTGGTTTCTTACTGCGCTTCTGTGGCAATGTGACTCGCAATGCCGTGATGTGATGACGGTCCGGTGCAATGCGACAAAAATGCCGTCTGCTCCTTGATGTGACAACAAGGGGTGATGCGTGCATGCCCAATGGCCTTGCGGCAACTCCGTGAATCTTCTGAGCCACGACAGGCCCTGCGACACGCTTCTCCAGTGATGCAATGGCTTCAGCGGCACCGGTGGCACCCTTACTCAGTGATGCAACAACAACAGCGGCGATGGCGACACTCTTCTCCTGTGATGCGTGGCACCTCAGTGATGCAATGCGAAAGCGGCAGCAGCAGCACCCTTACTCAGTGATGCGACGACAGCGGCTGCGGCGGCGACACGCTTCTTCTCCGTGAGGCATGCTTCCAGCTCCCTGAGACATGCAGTCTCCCAGAAGGCCCAGCACAACAGCAGGCACTTCAAACTCACAGCAAGGGAACACAGGGGAGCTGGTTGGTGAAGTTGGTTATCACTGAGACTTCAGCAGGAGGCAAGCTCAATTTCCAAGCCCTTGGAGATCTTCTACAATATGATAAAAGTTGCACATAGCCCTTTCTTCTTTCTTTGGCAGTCAGACAACCACTGCAGGCTAATCCCCCAAACAACACTCAGCTTAGGGATTGTCTCCTCCTTCAGTTTCTCTCTGGTTCATCTCCTCAGCAAAAGTTCTTCTAGTTTCCAATAGTGATCTAAAGTTCTGGGGTCTGGGTCCCCTCTTTTATACACCAAAATCCTTTGTCTCTGGAAGCTGAGAGTGTTTGTGCATAGTCCAAACTAGTTCTGTGCAGTCCTGAAGCACTTTGTTTACAGTACTCCTTCTCTTCCTTCGACAGTGTAGGCCAGGGACATCAGACACACCACAGGAGGTGGATCCAGCATTGTGGAAGAAAGACACAGCCCTATTCAGCTCCCAGGGGCTCCCTTCCCACCACTCTACATGCAGATGGGTCTATTCAGCCCCGTGCTGACTCACCCTGTCTCCTGGAATCCCCCAGCTCCTGTCACTCAAACTCCAAACAAGGAATACACAACGTAGCAGAGGCAGGCTTGGATAGTTAGGCAAGCAAACACCTACTTTCTAAAAGTGGTATTTTCAAACACAGAATGCTAAAACCAACTTCACTAAAAGATGTATGTTATCATTCTGAGTTCAGGCTTACTAAATTTTAATTTCTACCTAGTACCTAGAGTCAGTTAGGATTATAAAATGTAATAATCAAATTTCCCCATTCTGGCCTTTGGTGAACAAGTAGGCTTACAGTAGTGAAAAACGAAAATGGATGTAATTCACTATTAGGACATGCCACACACATCAGGGCATGTCCTACCTTTTACCTACAAAGACCCTGCCCTTGGGCCTACCTTAGGGGCGACTACTATGCAGAAAAGGGGAGGTTTAGGGGCTGGCAGGTGGATGCACTTGCCAGTCAACATGGCAGTACCAGACTGCACACAGGCTCTGCAATGGCAGACCTGAGACACACTTTACAGGCTGCTTCTGTGGGTGGCACAACAGCAAGCCCATCAGCAGCATTGGATTTACCAGCCCTGGGCACACTCAGTGCAATGTACTAAGGTCTGACAAGTAAACCAAACCAGCCAATCATGGAGCCACTAATCCATACATCAATTTACCTTTGGGAGCATGTGCATTGTGGCACTGAATTACAGTGTCCAAAGCATCTTTAACCTGCAAAAACATATGTGGCAAAATCAAACAATGGAAGGGAGACCTACGCCAATGTTGCCAGTTCTAACACGCACGATACAGTGCTAGTCCAAAGATACAACTATGAGGCTCAACTTAATGCATCAACTTGACTGAGCTAATGGAACTGACCCATCGAGTCTTCGATGCTAACTCTTGCTCCATCCAAAGTACTTTTCCAGCAAGACCTGCCTGGGTCCTTTAGCCAGCCTGCCTTCCTTTGTGGTCATACTGAACTTTTGATTTACCCAGTGTAGAGCAAGCTTAAGTAACCTTTTAGCTCTATTGACTTCTAAGCACGGTTTTGGGATTTAATCTTTAAAAAATCATATCTTGCGTTCTACTTAATAGATCTTTGTCATTTTGGTCTTGTTTCACTCAGATGAATATTTTCTGGAGTCCTATTGTGGTGTTCTCATTTTGCTCCTGTATTTTAGGTGTTGCAGAATTACTTTACACACTGCGTCTTAAATTAAGCCTGACTGCTCTATGCCAAGCTTAATTTAGGTTATATATCTGACTTAACCTGACTAGCATTGGGGCCCCTTCTTGGACAGGGTGCAAACCTCCACCAACTAGAGCCCCAATTTCTAACAATTCATTTGAAACTGTTCTTTATTCTGTTATACCGTTTTCACAATGCACACAATGAAGCATAATCATATTTCTAGTTCAATATAATACACTAACCAAAAGTTTTGATATCATAGGATGTGAATTCATAAGTGGACAATTCTGTGGAACATGCTTATCCTGGACTTAGCATCACCGACGGTTCTTTAATAAAGTTTCATCTGGGAGAAAACAGGGCTTTATTGTGCTTAATTTGCAGCACAGTTATGACACTTTTGTATCAACATAGGTGGGGTGATATTTGGGTTTTAGCTTTCAATATTGTATGCTGTGATTAAAATAAAAAACAGACACTTAAGGGAGCTTCTGTATCTGAAAATGGAATTAAAGGTATCATCATGCAGTGGTAAGATACTTAATTTAGAATGTAATAATGGGTACTTTTGAAACCCCCATAATTAATAATTAGGAGTTTTATTATGTATCCACATATGAGCCATGTAGAAAGGGTATTGCATTGGAATCAGTGACACTTTCTATGCTGCTGAGGTAGCTCAGTGTGTTGATTCTTAGCAATATATCCTGATCTACAATCGAGCCTTCTTCCTCCGAGCCTGAATATTCCATGACTGTTAGCATTATTTGTGTTTAACTGTATCTGTAAAACAAACGGTCAATATGAAAATCAACATGCAGTAATAAAACTAGTGGACCATATCTTGCTCTAGTCTGAAAAAACTTCTGGTGAGCAGAACATTTTGAAAGACAACTTTATTACAAATAGCAGCTCACATGAACTCTGAATATAAGTTATTGAGTGTGTGTGGCTCCAACTCTTTCTTTCTTTCTTTCTTTCTTTCTTTCTTTCTTTCTTTCTTTCTTTCTTTCTTTCTTTCTTTCTTTCTTTCTTTCTTTCTTTCTTCTTCCTTCTATTATTTCTTTCTTCTATCCTCCTTTATTTGCCTCTTTCTTATCTTTTTTCTTTAATTATTTCTTGCCTTTTTTGTTTGCTGCCTTTTTTCTTTCATGCCTTCTTTCTCAAAGGGAAGAGTCTTGCAGCCAATGCTAGACCGATTGCCATTTATTAAGGGTTATGTAGTTAATTAGTATGTTTAGGGTTAAGTAGGTAATTATGTAGTTAATTAACAGTGTTTTCATCCAGACGTCATCCAATAGGCTGTGGTTGTGTCATTGACATTTTTCTTCCACCCACTCCCGAATGCATCATGGGGCAATGGGTCAGCCCACTCATTCATTGGTTGACCTCATCATGAGTTGAGGCATGCTGGCCTTTCACAAGGAGCGCATCCACACACAAATTAGTTATTTCAGTGCCAGGCACTACTATGGCAATGAGTGCTTTTTAAGACCAAAAAGGCGTTCTTGCCTTTACTCAGCAGCTTCCCAAAATATAAGGGTTTGCAAATAGCTTGACAAACTAAAACAAAGCCTAATGCCAGACCTATTGACTTGCCAATATGTGTTTTAATATGAGGCTTCTAAAATCCATGCATATAACTCAGAATTTCTCTAACCTAATTAATGCATGAACATTAAACAGCACTAGTCCTAAACAGATATGGGCAATCTTTGGTGAGTGATTCTGACTTGAGTAGTTTGAATTTCATGCATACATTTTAAGAAATTCTGAGTTATATGTTCAGTTCAGTTCAACGACTTTATTCGAATTGAATTCACAATTCATAAAAGTATACAAATAGAAATCACAATTAAAATTCCATCTTTTCATTCAAAATTAGACATTACTAACCTTAGATTTTTTAAAATTTGATAAAAGGAGTTAAAAAGGATAAAACAATACAGTCAATTAGATTACATAGTAGTTAAAAATAGTTAATTAGCTCTTGCTATCCCATGACGATGGTCCTTCTCACTCTTAAAATTGTGTTCAAGTAGAGGCTCACTGTGCTGGTGGTAAAACAATCATCTAAGCACCTAAGTTTATTATAGGCGTCTCTTGCTTTCCTTAGGCCCCAGGTTAACAGGAGGGGTTTTAAGATTTGTCGTCTAGAGTGGCTATATAAAGTGCAAAAAAGAGGGCAGTGTATATTTGATTGGAATGATTTGTCATCACAGGGACACCGCCTATTTACTCTTGTCCAGTCATTGCAATTCGGGAATGATACAAGTCTATAAAAGGTTTCCAGGTGGAAGTATGTCAGGAGCCTACAATGCTGTAGGGGGTCGTCTATTACCATATACAACTGAGGGTGCCTCTGAGGTGTTACTTCATCGTGGCTCATGACACATTTTTTATTCCTTTCTCCCTTCCACCTTTGCAATTCCAAATGTTCCAGCAGCATCTTTTTGAGCGTGGATCGCGAGAGCTGTTCCAGTGAGGCTGGGTCAGTAAAATATTCAGGATGACCAATCTCACTGACAAAGTTCTTAATGTAACTTAGCCATTTAATATTTTTCATCTCATCACAACTTAAACAGTCCTCTATAATAGATCTATTCAATTCTGTGGCAGGGTTGGTCCAGACATAATGCCAAAGTAAAACAGGGGCTAGTTTTATAATGTCCGTGATGTAAATGAGAGCAACTTCGGCATGTAAGACAAATATAGGAGTGCTCTTCGGTGTAGCGGTCATAAATCGCAGGAACCTATTCTCGATTCCCTGTATCGCCTCCACTTGCTGCCAGTTACAAATGCCCGCCCCGTAGGTCCCAATAGCCACACATTTCGATCTAAATATTTGGAGGAGCTCCCTGACTGGCCTGTTTCCTATTTTTTTAGCAAAGCTCATAAGAGCACCAATTGCTCTATTGAATGCCATGGCCCTTGCATTCACAACAGACTTCCATGTGCTTGCCTATCGAAATGAACCCCCAAATAACAAAAGATGTCGGCTAACGCCACCTTCCTTTCATCTAAGGTAATTGGACATGGTGATCTTTGTTTGTTTGTGCCGCACGACATGATAAACGTCTTCGAGACATTTACACGTAACCCTCTGGTATTCATAAAGTTAGTGAAGGTCTGTACGGCTTTCTGAAGGCCCACCTTAGCCTGTGAGAGGATAGCCGCATCATCAGCGTATATGTTAATACTTTAGAAACCGCAACACAAACACCAAAAATAGCTCAGCGAGGGCTGCTCTCCCTGACAAGGCTCTAAAGCCAAAACGCTCACTTCATTGACAAATTACAGTCGAAATATGATTACTGCAATATTCTGATCTCTGCTGAATTGTGATTGAGTAGGAACAGCCTACCGTTTATTCAAACTGGTTATTTTGATCAATTATGATAATCATGTGTCAAGGATCATTTAATTATACCTTCCTGAGCTGGAAACTATGATGCAGCCTTTCTGAAACTAGTACTTATAAACCACCATTGAAACCGCCGGCGCGTGGTTCACAACTTTGCACTTTGAGTTTGAGCGGCTACAACTACATAGCAAGTGACTTTTAGTGGGCTATTACAGATGACTGCTTCGGACCTACTTTTTCTGAGGTGCAGAACGGACACCTCTTCAGGTCAAGATGAGAAGTGCGGGCACCGTCGAGCACTTGCATGAGGCGCTAGTCAGATGTCTGCTGAGGCTGCTGGTGGCTGTCCTGCTGTTCCCCTACAGTGCTGGGAATGCCCCAGGCAGCAGCCCTCTCCATGTGCCTCAGTTGTGTGCATACCTTTACTTGCAGGAAAGAGTCGTGTTTTTCCGGCAGTTGACTGAGTCCCTATTGCTGTTAAAAACTGAAGTGACGTTTATCTCAAGTTTTGTCATCTGCTTTCAGTAAGTGGTGTTTCTGGTTTATTTCAACGTCTGCAATTTATGCGGCCTTGTGTTTTTTCCCTTTCAGTATGTATTTGAAGTATATTTTAATAAGTACCACATACTAGTAAATTGATCATAGCATATCATTCTTGTGATGCGAGTAATTACTCCTTTAAATACAGTGCAGAGCTAATTTAACCTTTGGAAATAGTTTTGGTGAAAGCAACAAGTATGGCCTTATATAGGCATGCATGGCTGCACATAGAAAAAAAAAGAAAAAAAAGAACTAATAAAACACCACATATTCATAACATGCAACCAAACAAAAACAGGACACCATCATTTTCAGAGAATATGGGGGCATATTACCAACAACTAGCGATAATTTTTGTCTCTAACTTGTTTAGAGACAAAAATTATCGCCGCACATCGGCGATTTTTATCGCAGATAAACCTTGCTATTAGCAAGGTTTATCGCAAATGCGATAAAAAACGGCCGCAATGCATGAATATCGCTGGAAAGTCAGCGATATTCATGAATTATCGAGCAAATGCTCTTAGCCATGTTATCCACCTCCCATTGGATAACATGGCTAAGAACTGCTCAGGGCAGGTGTTAGCTTTTGGAGATATTCCCACTTAGCGCGAATATCTCCAAAAGTTGATAATAGGAGATAGCGATGTTAGCGACTGTTTTCAGTCTCTAACATCTTGGCACGCCCACTTTGCATGTCATTAGTGATAAATATCACTGACATGCAAAGTGGGGCCCAAGATGGTCGCTATATCCTACTAGCTGTCGCTAACTGGTGTTAGCGGCAGCTTGGTAATAGGGAGATAATTTTATCTCCGCTTTCTTGGCTTTTAAAGCGAAAAAAGCGGAGATAAACCCCCTTGATAATATGCCCCATGGTTATGAATCCATTAGAAATTATCGGCAGCCCTCACGGAATGGGAATCAATTTAGATAGCAGTAGAGGACAAGACTGATAAGAGGGCTCCCTGAAGGCAGTATGTAACCCAAGCCATGGAACACGCCATAACGCCACGCAGAAATACGAAGTAACTGGTGTTCCTCGGAGCAGCCAGCACCTCTCACCACAACCATCACTCAAGGAAACACTAAATCCAAATAACTGCTCCTAAGCAGGGTGCATATTGTAATAATGATCACGACATGTGTATTGTAATTGTTGAGAAGACTGTGCATGATCTTTTTTGGAATATAAATCATGGTACACAGAATACTGCATGTGCCTGTTCATGGTAAGTACATTGTAAGGAAGCCCGGACCAGCACGGTTTTGGATGTCAACAAGTGGTGACCCAGGGGCCAGGGCATCCTCTTCGACCCCTTAATCGTGATCGTGGTCACTGTTACTGAGTGTGGATATTCACCTGCCTTTTCAGCGCAAAGGCGTGAATATCAGTGGTTACTCATCTTGAAAGGGATTGCATGCAAATATTTTGAGATGTACCACATCATGCTAACAGAGGCACATTCCTTTTGTACCTCGAAGCTGGGTTTCTAGCACTGCTGCTCATTCTACAAAGAACTAGACTAAACGAAACATTTTGAGTGATGCATTAAGCCCTTTTATTACTATTGTGCAATGAGCTCGCTTTTTCTGAGTTCCTATGGAATATCCTCATATCTGCAAAAGTAACTTGACAAAGAATTCCTTATTTTCAACTTAATTTTTTTATTTACTTGAGTAGAAGAAGTTTAGGCTGAACCAAATAACATACTCTGTCCCTGATGTGCAAAAACGAGTTTGCAGTTGCAAACCATACAACAAACTATTCAGTAACTATTTTTTTTGTCTTCTACCTTCAAGTAACTGTATACAAAAAGTACACACCTTAAATGAAAAAAAGTAAATCCAAGGTAAATTAATCAGTGAGAGATGCAGTTTTTTATGTTGTGAAACCGCTATTTGATATGTAACCAGAGAGACACATAATTGAATTCTGGTTGGTACAATTTGAAATAGTGACTTGTGAGGTTTTGGTGTTACGAGGTCCCAGTCTGTGACAGAAAGCTCTGTAAATATGCTTGGTATTACACACAGTATAAGATAGCCTGCCACAAAGTGCCCAGACAGATTTAAATTTAAATAAAAAAAACGCTTCCAAAATATAGATATGAGTAAAATGAAGACTGTACCTACTGCAATCAGTTTTGCTAATTGGGCCTTAAAAGTACACCCTCCAGAACTCATCATGTCACCTAACAATAACTCTCAAAAATACTCCTCAACGGACTCCATCAATCAAGGCCAATACCAGCTACTAAACATCCTTTACATTTGCAGATTAACCAATCGCGCACATGTGCATTTCTTTCAGACATCAGGTACTCTGGCAAGGCTTGTTTCTTGTTCAGCTGTCTGTCCCTCCCTCAGCTTCACAGCACGGGAGACTCTATCCCCTTCCACTTCAGCTGAGTCATCTCAAATGTTGGAATAAACCATCTCATTCTGGTTGCCTTTTAGCATAAAGTAGGGAAACTGCTGTCTGTCCCTCCCTCAGCTTCACAGCACGGGAGACTCTATCCCCTTCCACTTCAGCTGAGTCATCTCAAATGTTGGAATAAACCATCTCATTCTGGTTGCCTTTTAGCATAAAGTAGGGAAACTGCTTTTGTTAACTTAAAATAAAACATTATGAGCACTTAGTGCAGCCAGAAGCCGGCCACTTAAAACTCTGGCATATGGAATGAAAGGGGTGTATCCTTTCAGAGGGAGCTGAAATAAGACATTCAAACTGCTGGTGAGAAAGCGTTGGAGCTGATGTGATTGAAAATTTAGACAGAATAAAGGCAGAAGGATGGACTCTGGAAAGATAAATATAATTTAGGTAGGAGTGGGTGGGAAGAGGGTAGACAAGGATACACATGCAAGGGAGAAGGAAGAAATGAAAGGCAATGGGTTGAGTGGAGATTGTAGGAGAAGAAAGTTGTGAAAATTAAATAAGAGATTGCAGTAAAAAGTTGTTAGACATATGGCGGTTGAGGCAAGATCATTTCAATGGTTCTTTCTGAACCCTGTCATCTTTGGCAATGTAATTGTCCACAAAAAATAGGCAGTAAACATATCTGAGTCTGCCCAGGTATGGTGTTACACAACCCACCAGGAAGATGGAGGGTCTCAAAACCCCATCTTCTAATAGTTTATGGATCCACCTGGAGTGTTGTACGCACAGCCCAGAGGAACGGAAGATTTCATAAAAACACTGACTGTCTTAAGATTCTGAGTGGGCCACAAGCAAATGACGTATACATAACATACTGACAGATGCAGCTTCAAATATCAACATGTTAAAAAAGGCCAGATACCTTTGAGGGTATGGTTTCAGAGGCACCTGCTTGCAATTGATTTACAGAAGACGTGGGAGAAGGATGGGGCGACCAGAACAGAATAACTTGTGGTGACTGCTCCAGGTAAGGGCAGGGTTGGACTGCCCATAGGACAATCATGCAGTGTCTGATAGGATGGACGTAGAGATCAGTCTGTGGGCAGGATTTTTAGCAGTTTGTGAGCCTGTTTTATAGACAGGTGGGCCAGTTTTCACTGTTTATTTCCCTAATTGTACGACATATATTTCATGCAGTAAACACATAGGGTTGCAGTCTCCCATACTTTGCAAAATACCTACACAGAGTTGAAAACTCATCTGATTTGAAAATTAGGATTTTTTCTTAGCAATTCTCTGGTGGGGGCACTTTTATTTTAGTGCCCAGACTGATTTATTGTCCCAATCCGACCCTGGGTAAGGGTGGAGATTTATACTGAAAAGAACCTCAATTCACATGTCTTTGGAAAAGTGGAAGGACACCTTCCAAGCTTTAGTCTTACAGGGACAACTGGAAAGGAGCTTCCTGAAGAAACATAAACACCTCACCATTCACCTTTGATTCATTATGTTTTAAGAAAACTGAAATTTCAATAAAGAAAAAATAAGCACTAACTCAACAAACAGTTATAAATGTGTAAATCTCCATTTAACACATTGTCAATGATTTGAAAGGTTAATTCCGCAGTTCATATGAGACCCTGCACAGGTTTGAGCGTTGTAAAGAATATCTTAATAACTACCCCATTATCAGTTTGCACATGCTAAGATGTCCTCAGCAAACTGAAATACTAATAAGGGCACATATTGGGACCAAGCACGTTGTTCAGGTTGAGCCAAGGCAGTGCTCATGCACTGTCTGAACGAACTGATGTAAGCATAATATGGGCTTTAAGCAGGCCCATCGACTGCCATTCAATCTGTTTTGCAGCAATCAGAAGTGCTGCCTTTTTATTGATGGAATGTCCTTCCTTTGAGTGCTTGGTTTCTTCCCAGGCGACTTCACTAAGTGATCCTTTTGGTTGGCCTTTGAACGCTTCCTCCTGGCACAGCTTCCAACGGCCCTTCTTCCTGGCTGGTCTCTAGTGTGGCCAATACTTGTGCGTCATCTTTCCGTCCCTCCCTCACTCACCATCTCACTCCCTTCAGAAAGATTTGTTTACACTGTCGTTCATCACAGGCACCTTGTTATCAGCATAAGGAATTTGGTGCCCATAAGTCAGTATATTCTCGTCTTCTTGGTTTTAGGCAATTTAAAGAAGTCACAACAGCGCGTAGGGGCTGTGAAGAGGTCTGATTTGTGAATCCTTGTTTGACGGAGACTGTTCCGCATAGCAATAAGAGCACTTCACTGTCAGGATGGCGAGGAGGCGAGGGGGCCAGGGCTGCCCCTGCATCCACCTTCTTCCAGAGAGGCTCTTGCAGGGAGGGAGGGGTGTTCCTTTTTTCAGGGCAGAGCCACACATGGGAAAAGAAGACCCGTACTTACACCGCCATCCTGCCGCAGTCCAGCTTACCCCCACCTGGAGCACGTGAACTGCCCTCTTCTTCTTTTGAAGCACTTCTAGGCGACCTCGGCTCCAGAGAAACACATAAAAAGGCTCTAATGTTTACTTTTAGATATTTCCAGTTTAACCTCTGACAGTTTTGAAGTGAAATACGCCATTTAAAGAGTGCCCAGTCCCCATATGTTTTAAACATCTAATTAGTTTTATTCAATAAGGTGGAGCCAGGCAGTTAATATACAGACGTGTTTCAGACACAGCACAGTGGCATGGGATGGCAGCTGTGATACCCATCACACTTCAAGAATATGATTCACAGTGACAAGTCTGTCTGTCTGTCTCTCTGGCTCGCTGGTTTGCATATTCACACATTAGCTGTGAATAATTCATTTCTCACCCACTTTGTAAACAATTTGCCATTTTAGCGTGTGCCCTCCCCCCCTCCATTCATCTGTTCCTTCCACGAACAAGCAGCTGTGGGTAATGTCTGTTCCTGGTAAACTGGAGGAAGCAAAATGAAGTCAAAGGAATGAGTGTGCTTTGGAATGATCCATTAAATCAAATGCATGAATAAGTGCATAATAATAATTCATAAGGGATTGTTGGAAATTTAAAGGTGAAATAACGTCATCTATTCACATTCCCACCTTTCTATACAATACCACTGTGCCTGCTGGGACATGTAGGCCCTCACGTATGGAAATAAAAACTACAGGTGCTGCAATGCAAACTATTTTACAAGAGGCTAGTCTATCTGAAGGCGTAGCACATGTCCACGTGCCTCCTGGCAGGGCGGTACATGATTAGTGGTTGTTAGAACAGTTCTCCGACTTTACTCTTTTGCTAAGCCTGTCACAGGTCCCAAACAGCACAGCAAAGTTATTTAATTAAAGCACCTCGCCACATCTCCCCTGCCCCTCTCGTTCACCTCCCTCCTCATTCTTTAAACTCTGTCCTCCATTTTCTACCACTCCCCTATCTCTTCGACCTCTTCCCAGGACCGGTTTAAGCAGGTGGGCCAGGCCCACCCAAACATGACCTTTGTCCTTCCCAAACATGACCTTTGATCCAGCGGGTCACCAGCAGCAGGTAATTTAATACAGCATGCAGACCTGGGCCCATAAGTTCATTCACAAAATATTGGCAATAACCGCTGGGGTCATGGTTTTGTAAGTCTCTAGATTAAGTATCTCTAGTCCCTAACTAATCGTTCACTGATCAATGAGATCTTTCCTCTGGTCAATGGACCATTAGTTGAACTAGTTCATGTTGAAATGACATAAGATTTCAAATATACTTACACATTGGAAATTATCACAGTGTCAGGATGTATTTTAAATTTTATCTCAAATTAATTCATGTGAACCATTTCACAGTACAGAACAAACTCTGTTTCTCACAGGAAGGAAGATTCAAACAATCAATTAAAATGCAGTCATTTATACTTTGCAATGACTCTGCATGAAAGGGAGAGGATAGAGAGAAAAGCACATAAGCGCATACACAGATATATTGATAGTTACCTAGAATGGTGTGAAAACCAACTCCCAGGTGTGGGAATTGGTAGGGGATCCTCAGTAAAGGTCTGGCGAACAAAGACTTCAGGACAGGAAATAGGACAGGATTCCGGAAAGGACAGACAACCTCTCTAACACCGATGCTCCCATAGCACCCCTCTCTGACACTCTTTTCCTCCTTCTAAATTGATTTGCTTAAGATAATTGGTTCAGCAATTTGATTCTTCTTCAGCATCACTTGTCACTTTGACAGCATCCTGGTCTCAATGTTCTGTGGTTCTCAATGCCCCATTAACTAACTAATTGTACCTCAATTATACCTTTCTGTATGCTGGTATAACCCATTAATGTTTCAAACTTATGATAATACTAACTCTGATTGGACAGGCAAAGGGAGGGGATCATCACACCATGTTTACATATTACTCTTTTCACTTAGCTGTTTGTTAATAAACCCATCCTCTTAATACTTTATTGAAAATGTATTTTCCACCCGCATTCACAATGTAATTGTCACATATTATAAAAAGGCTGCAGGTTTCCATTCATTTCAGTGGACTGTCATTCCGGTTCTCATGAAAGAATCCATCAGCAGCCTTGGCCGATGTTCAAGCTGACATCGCAGCTTGTTTGCACTATGCACGTGTTGTAGAACGAGAAGGAATAGACTATGGCTCATGATTCTAGGCCTATAATAAGCACTATTGAAGGAGTCAAAAAGACAAATGTTAAAATAAAAAATAAATGATCTCACTGTATACCACCTATTTCTACTCTCATCCGATTTACTCATTATTACTCTCCCTGCATTAGCATTAGTGAAATAGCTGAATTTAGATTTCCAGCAAGCATGTCGCAAGTATGTGAGTTTTCAAGCGGCCATTTTGTTAACTATTGCGCAAGTGCAGCAAGTTTCCTCCCAGCAAAAGGTACATCATACTACGTAGATGCAGTAGACGCATGCAGACTAAAGATTTGTGGTTAGCGACCATTTTAGAATTACACTTGAGTTACTTATTAATAAAACACATAGGCCAGCTTTGTCTTTTCTCATAAATGTTTTGTAGTGAATATTATTTTCACAATACCGGTTTAATACGGGGTTAGAGGTTACATGAGAAGATTGCTTTCAAGCAAGTCTCTTTTTCACGAGTCCTTGCTCCATCAATCCCCTCTCTGATGGCATTTTAAAGCCATCACAAATTACCCATCCCTCAGCAGATGCCAACTTTAGCCTTTTTCACTTTCTTTCCCTTTTCCATTCTTGCTTTCATCTTTGTTCTTTAATCCTTTTATTTGCTCATATAACTTGCCTTTCATTTCTTCCAACTGAATCTCTTAATATTTTCCTTCATGTCCTTTTCGGTTTATCTCATATCTCCTTCTTCTTAGTTAATTAGTACAACACTTACACCATATTACTATTGATAACACTATTTTTGCTATACCTACTATAGGAAAAACTACTTGTTCTAGAAAAAAATTCCTATTCTGGAAAACCAATTCCCTACTGAAGAAATACTTTTTGTTAGTCTTTCCCATACATTATCAACTTCCAGTGGTTTCAATTCTTCTTGCATTGTTTTAATATTCCTTATATATCCTTTAATTTCTTTCTTTTGTCTGGTATATAAGTGCAACAGTGTTTTTCAACATTTCAACATTTTACAGACTCCGCTCTCTTTAGCTAAGACTATATCGAGCGCAAGTCGATTTTGCTAAACCATGGATCTAATTGCAACCATTTCTGTATTAATCATCAAGAAGCCTCCAGCAGTATCAGTTGAAAGACGATCAACTACGGTGAACAATTGACAGATTCTATGTGAATTAAGTACACCTCCCACTGAAGGTATCAATGCACTGAATATGTCACCTATTATTTCTGAAAAACTAGCTCTCATTCTACGTGTTAGTTCATTAGCATTTTCATTACTTCTGGTGATTGTTTTGACATGGTGAATCTTTGGAAAAACTATTCCGACATAGCAACTCCCATACCACCTGGCAGGCAGCTTATAATAAGCTTTATTCCCACGCATGTAGTAAACTCAAGGAAATACTGGATCACTTCTCCCTTTTAGTCCCCAATCTCCTAAAATGAAGAAGTTATGTTCACATTCACTGGAAACATAAAATGTGTTATTATAATCTGTCTTTAATCTATGGAGGTATATGTTCCCTGTCTTTACAAAATCTTGGGCCAGTGCAGTATGTTCTTTGCCAGCTGTATAAATTCATTCATTCCCTGCCCATGATGCAATATGATGTTTCTGTACAGCAGATTTTCTTTGGAAATCTTACCTCCTTTCCTCAACTAAATTCAAAAACACTTTCTCTTCTTCACTTTATGAACATGTTAGTTTGTCTTTATGTGCCTTTTCCATATCTAATGATTTCATTGTCAGGAAAAATTAACCCATAAACTGTGCATCTAAAAAACTACGTACTGGATTCATATTCTTTCGAATAGGAATTTCTATAAACATTTCATCTATGTTAGAATGATAATCTTGTAATTTTCCTGTTCTATAAAATAAACTTGACAATAAGTACATGAAATACCATATGTTAAAGGCAAATGGTGATATGTCACTCCCTCTGCTACTGAAGTAGGTAATTTCATACACACGTAACAATCACTAATCTCCATTGTGTCTACATACTGAAATAATAACTTTGTAAATACATTTAATGAAGTATTATTGTCAGTTACTGTGTATTGTAAATCAGTCTCATTTTAGGCTTCTAATTCTACTCTATCTTCTTTCATGTTAGCTGTCTTTCCAATAATGTTAGTGTCATTCCTTTTATCTGTTATCATAAGATAAGGAACTGCTATCGTTAAAAATAGCCAAACTAGTTTCACTATTACCAAACTACATATACAAACCCTACAATACCTTTTTGTACAATTTCGTTTTAGTCTTTCTGTAATTCTGGTGTCCGCCATTTTGATTTCAATAAGATTTCTCTTCTTTCTTTTAGTTTGGAATCAGAATCTTTTGAGTACTTCAAGGAGGCCTCACTTTCCCCTCTTCAATCTGTTCTATGTTTACTTCTTCATCAGACTCTTCTTTTATATTGAGATTCTCAAACTCTTCAAGGATCACATAGATCCATTCAGGTCCTTCAAACTTATTGTTTAATACCTTCAATCTTGAACTTCTGCAAATGTTTTTAGTAATTGACTGTTCAGCCTGAGTTTGACATGTAAATTCATTTACTTGTTCTGGATCTTCATTTATTGTTTTCAAATGATATTTTAATGTTTTGACCCCACCTGCCAATTGCCCCCTTTTCTGACTCTTTTAACTTGCACTGTACTTTCACCTTCTTGGTCTCTTTCAAGAGCCCTTTTATTTTCTTTACGTTGTGGCACAACTTGATTTTCTTCATCTTCTGAGTTGTTCAGGACTTGTCTGTGCGGCTTTTTCTGCCTGAACTTGTTAATCTGTCTCTACCTGTTCCTGTTCATGTACTCTTTCAGATAGCTCTTTTCCTTCTTCTTCCTGAACTTATTCTTTTTTTCGTAACTGGTCCTGTTCAGGTCTTACTATAATTTTGTCTGCTGTTGCCTGAACGTGTTCTTCTATATCTGTCCCTGCTCAGGTCTTTCAATTGGTCTGTTTGCTTGACTATGTTCTTCTATACCTGTCTGGTCCTGCTCATAATCTTCAGTTTCTTTGTTCAATTCTTGCTGAGCATGTTCTTCTATACCTGTCTGATCCTCTACTAATTGTGCTTTTTACCTGATTACCTGCAATCAGCTTCATTTGTTGAGCGTGCTGCTGGCCGAGGGTGCGCCACTCTGAGGGATCCTTTGCCTTTTATTTCCGACTTTTGACCTCGCCGGACCCGCTTCGCGGGTCCCGCAGCGCCTGCCCATCTGGGGCTGCTGTTTGAGGAGAGTCTGCAGCTGAGGAGCGGGCAGGCAGAGGAGCCGGCGGGGCTGCGAGCACAGGCAGGGACTCCAGTATCCAGGAGCCCCTGCGCGCCTATTGCTCACACCTGGGCTGCTCTCCCCGCTGGCCACGCCCCCCGCTTTGGAGCTAGAAAACCGGGTTGTGTCCATTGACCCGTGGATTACCTGCAATCAGCTTCTTTTGTTGAGCGTGCTGCTGGCCGAGGGTGCGCCACTCTGAGGGATCCTTTGCCTTTTATTTCCGACTTTTGACCTCGCCGGACCCGCTTCGCGGGTCCCGCAGCGCCTGGCCATCTGGGGCTGCTGTTTGAGGAGAGTCTGCAGCTGAGGAGCGGGCAGGCAGAGGAGCCGGCGGGGCTGCGAGCACAGGCAGGGACTCAAGTATCCAGGAGCCCCTGCGCGCCCATTGCTCACACCTGGGCTGCTCTCCCCGCTGGCCACGCCCCCCGCTTTGGAGCTAGAAAACCGGGTTGTGTCCATTGACCCGTGGATTACCTGCAATCAGCTTCTTTTGTTGAGCGTGCTGCTGGCCGAGGGTGTGCCACTCTGAGGGATCCTTTGCCTTTTACTTCCGACTTTTGACCTCGCCGGACCCGCTTCGCGGGTCCCGCAGCGCCTGGCCATCTGGGGCTGCTGTTTGAGGAGAGTCTGCAGCTGAGGAGCGGGAAGGCAGAGGAGCCGGCGGGGCTGCAAGCACAGGCAGGGACTCCAGTATCCAGGAGCCCCTGCGCGCCCATTGCTCACACCTGGGCTGCTCTCCCCGCTGGCCACGCCCCCCGCTTTGGAGCTAGAAAACCGGGTTGTGTCCATTGACCCGTGGATTACCTGCAATCAGCTTCTTTTGTTGAGCGTGCTGCTAGCCGAGGGTGCGCCACTCTGAGGGATCCTTTGCCTTTTACTTCCGACTTTTGACCTCGCCGGACCCGCTTCGCGGGTCCCGCAGTGCCTGGCCATCTGGGGCTGCTGTTTGAGGAGAGTCTGCAGCTGAGGAGCGGGCAGGCAGAGGAGCCGGCGGGGCTGCGAGCACAGGCAGGGACTCCAGTATCCAGGAGCCCCTGCGCGCCCATTGCTCACACCTGGCCTGCTCTCCCGGCTGGCCACACCCCCCTGTCCACCAACCAATGATAGTCAGCACCAGCGTATAATACAGACCATTACTCCCGCTGCGCGGGAGCGCGCGGGAGGGCGCCGGGAGAAGCCCGGGACAAGGGCGGGACCGTCAGTGGCCGTCCGTGGCCGAAGGAGGCCGGGCTGGGCCACCCCCCTTACCAACGAGCCATAGTATCATCTCCAGTAAGTGACATTGAAAAGTTGGTTTTGATTGGTGATGAATATGGCAATGTCTACATTGACAAGTTCTGTTAATAGCCACTTGACAATTCCCCCGGTTGAGTCTGGTCCACTGGCAATTGGCCCCCTAGATAAATTCTTTTTTAATCGTTCATTGTCAATTGACAAAGAGTTATCCCTGGCAGAGAAGCGCGCAGAGCGCAGACTATCTATAGAAATACTCAAGAATTCTACGGATAAGCTTCCAAATCTAGTGTACCCCACCCTGGTAACCCCTTTGTCATCAGTGAACCTCCCTGTTGCACACGAATATTTTGAGGGTCAGGCACAAACAACAAACCAGGACGTTGTGACAGAATTGAATAATCCTTGTGGGAGCAATATCCTACCAATATTGCTCAGGTTACATTGGCCCAACCTACATTGGCCCAACCTAAGCTTGGGTCTAAAAGGAAAAGACCAGCCCCAGTAAGAAAATGTAAAATGGTGATCAAACCCCCTCAAAAGCACAGGAAGCTACACAAATCCATGAACACTGCAGAGGTCATCACTGAAGAAACTCAATGTACAGAAAGTGTCTCACACACTAATCTTGCCCCTTTGGACAGTCAAGACAAAGAAGACAACTCTTGTACTGACTCCATTGTACCAAATAATGAAAATGTGTTTTCACTTGTAAATGTGCTCCCTGAGTTGGAAAAATTATTTAGATCTTTGCTTATCCCCATTGAGGATAGAATTGCCAAGCTTACAGATAGGCTAAATCACTTCGAACAGACAACATTAGACAATTTCTATTCCACAAAATCGCTGATTAAAGCAAACACCAGGGTGGGTGCAAGCTCAAAGTCTCAGGTTCTTAGTAACTCCGTTGCCCAGGATAAGGGAAGAAGGCCCCACAACAACTCTCCTTTACACCCCAAGCAAAGTAATCTTGCAACCAAAACAACTGCAAAACCCGCAGATAGATCTGACAGAGCGAATGCTGGTTCTGTCCCATCCCAGCCGACCACTATGCACCCTACACAGTCCACAATTCCCCAGATACAAAATTCACCAATCGCTACGAGTGCTGAGGCTACAGCTCGTCCCCAAGCGGACAAAGTACCAACAACTGCAAAAGTAACTAATAACATGCAGATAGCCTCAAACATTCCAGTGGGAGGGAACAGGGCTAATGTACTCCCGCTAGTTGATAAAACTCTAGTACCGACCCAATCGAATTACAAACAACAGGCGTTGAAATCTACCCCCCAACCCGTCCCCCAAGTTTCTAAATCAATCCCACCGCCCTTGGCAAGGCCACCTCACAGGAAACCCCCGATTAATCTCACTCCAGATTCCTTCCCCTATGTAGCAGTTCTTATAAATGTACCACCATTACCCTCAGGACAGAGAGAAACTTTCCAGATGCTTAAAAACAAGATCATGCACTGGTTAAAGGAAAATCGTCCTCTGCCTGGTGATATCGATGGGTTAATCATAGGGGTAAGGAGAATAGACTGGATGGGATATACACCGAAAACCTTGGGTGGGGACTGTATAGTGGTTAATTTCCAAGACCCAAGGGTGGCGGGATGGATAACTAGGCAGGGATGGGGAACAAACAAGGGTGGTATTGGAATTGTAGACCTTACCTTTTTCTACCCCCGACCAACCAGTGTAACGACTAGTTTGCTCAATGAACCCCTAATCCCCCCTACTGTATCATGGCTAGTCAACTCCTTACCACCTCCTCCAGTTGGCCATAACCATACCACATACATAAATTACAACTCTCATGTAGGATGGCAGGACCCTGGATGGGGATATTGACAAACCAGCACAGTTAGGAAATGTGGGAATAATAACGAGCCAAAAGGGGTTTGTGATGTTTATGTTGATACTATAGTTACAAACCTAACGGTCAATAATATTGTGACGGGGAGTTTGGTTGAAAAAGGTGGTTCTGGACTGGGAATTTTAAACACCAATGTTGTGACACCACCCCCAACGACAGTTAACACGATTGTAGATCCCATAGATGACCTGGAAAGGCTGATTAATTCTACTGGTAGTCCAATGACGCCTCAAGCATTTCCTAATACCAACACTCGTGATGGGTCTGAGGCTAGCATTGGTACGCTTTTATCCTGGAATGTTGCGGGGTTGGGCAGTAAGTTGGATTCCCAATCCTGGGTGAACTATATAAGTGGGTATGATATCTGCTGTTTTCAAGAAACCTGGGCTTGCGATCCCCTTTTTTGTTTTGGTTATCTAAACTATTGTATACCAGCATTAAAAGGTGGAAGAGGGCGGCCCAAGGGAGGCCTTACTGTATGGGTCAAACAGGATGTGCACATTAATATCAAAATGTTAGACCTGGGAAGTAGCGATCTACAAGTATTAAGAATTTCCACAGGCAAGGGTCCACCAATAGATTTGTATAATGTCTATGTGAGAGGTAACAATGTAATTAACTCACCTACCATTGAGCTGTTATCTGCTGCCATAGAGGCCAAGTCCCAAGAGAGTATGAAGATAATAGCAGGGGACCTCAACAGGACTTTTGAACCTTTGGACTGTACAAATGACCCCCTGGGGAATGAAGAGGACAATCTCTGGGGAGTACCCTCTCTATGTTTAAAACCTGTAAAGAGATGGACAAAAGAGATTTTATTACTGAATGGAATTTGTATGGAACATGGTTTAAGAGCACTTAATGGGAGGACACCAGGGGACAAGGAGGGCAGCTACACTTTTGATAACGGTACCAGCAGGAGCAGAATTGACTACATATTGTGTAGTCTCCAGCTGTGATAGGGGGTTGTTGACATGACTATTAAGCCCCGGGTTGAAAGTGATCACAACCCCCTTTGTGTGACTCATAGGTGGTGGAACACTGGTGTGGGAAACTCTTTTGAAACAAATGATGATATCCCGGTTATGAGTAACGATGAACGCAGGTTAAAATGGCCAAAGGTATTGGCAAATGAGGCTACTATGACATATATCAATAATGTGGTTGATAGTGCAATTACCGCGATGGAAGCAGCGGTGCCGGTGGTCCCAGGGGATAGTGTTATCACCGAAATCCATAATAAGTTATTCTCCCTCCTGAGACCATGTTTTTTCATCAAAAGCAGGAAAGATGTGGGAAGGTGGTTTGACAGTCAATGTAGATCGGCACGACTTGAACTGGGTCAAGCCATAAGGGATAGGGACCGTGCTGCAATAACAGAGAATAGGAAACTCTACAAAATGGCCATTCATCGAGCTAAAAAGAAATGGGATGAAGACCATTGGGCCGAATTAAAAGAGGCTTCAGGTAACAAAGACTCCATGACATTTTGGAAAATCATTAAGTGGGGCAGAGGAGCTGGTCCTGCGAAGCCAGATAACAATGTAGCAGAAGACGCTTGGGTTGACTATTTTAGACCACAGTATGCTGAAGTCAACCGTCCTGTGGTGGCTGACAGTATATTACCAGTTTATGCAACCGATGATCTGTTTTCTCTTAGAGAAGCGGAAATTGCTATTGGTACCACGAAATGTGGGAGGGCGCCAGGGCCAGACGGGATTCCCCCTGACATTTTTAAATACGATGTGACTAGATGGGCAAGGTATACCTTTCTTGTGGCAAATGCCCTAGCGAAGGGGGAAGTGGTCCCAGACCTTTGGAAAGGCGCAACCATTATCCCCATCCACAAGAAGGGTGATCGTTCACTGCCTGCTAATTATAGGCCCATAAGCTTAATATCTACCATGCAGAAAGTAGTTGGGAGAATGGTAACAAACCAGCTTATGGACTGGGTTGACGACAACAACGCCCTTTCTCCATACCAAGCTGGATTCAGGCGAGCAACCAGTACCATTGACTAGGTCTTCCGCTTCACTATATTGCGGTGGAAGACTGTTGTACTGGGAAGGGGCTGCCTGTATGTCGCGTTTGTCGACCTGCGGGCGGCATTCGACCTAGTCCCCCGGTTCAAGTTATGGTTGGTTCTGCAAAAGATGGGGATTCCTGCTGATCTGCTTACACTAATCATGCGATTGCACGAATCCAACTTTGCAAGAGTCCAGTGCGGTGGAGGCGGGGAGACAACCCCGGATTTCCCAGTGGAAAGGGGCGTCCGACAAGGCTGTTCCATGGCCCCCTTAATTTTCTCGTTATTTATTAACGGGATTGTTGAGAGAATGTTGAAGGCTAGTGTAGATGCCCCGGCGTTAGCGGACACCAGGGTTCCGATCCTGATGTTCGCTGACGACACTCTCATCTTGTCTAAGACCCCTATGGGGCTACAACGTGCACTAAACATTTTCGATGCTTTTTGCACAGAGCATGGGCTAGAAGTGAACGTGGGAAAAACAAAATTAATGGCCTTCTCCCCAGGTCGAAGGAATTACCCCAAGGTAACCTTAAACAACAGCAGGTTAGATACTGTCGCAGAATTCACGTATCTGGGAGTACAGATTGCAGAGGGCACTGGCTGGACGCATCATGTGGATAAAGTGGTCTTAAAACACCAGCAGCTCTCAGGTGCTTTAAGGGGGGAACACCGTAAATCTCAGACAAAGCCTATAAAACCCGCACTTATGGTGTATGACGCGAAGGTCTTGGGTGCCACATTATATGGTGCGGAGTTGTGGGCTTGGGATAGACTTGTGGCTCTACAGACTTCTGAGAATAAGTTTCTGCGAGGGATCACAGGACTCCCACAGAGCACCCCCTTAACCCCACTGTTTCTGGAGCTGGGTAGGCGTCCTATTGCCGACAGAGCCCGATTGCGCCCAGTCCTCTACTGGAGACGCCTCTGGACGACTCCAGAAATAAGACAATATGCGGAGGGTTTTCTATGGATAATTAGGGAAGATATCTTCCACAAAATAAAATGGCTAAAACATCTGAAGTCCATGTTAGCTAACTTAGGGTTTTCAAACCTTTGGAATAACCCTGTGGGAGAGATCTTCCCTAGCAAAGAAGCCCTCAAAGAACAATATTGAGACTGGGTGGGTGGTAAGCTGCTGAAAGACGCCAGGGCCGACTCTATGTCTGGTCGTTTCCTGGAGACAAAAATCTTTCCTGTCCTAGAAAACTATTGGGATAACATCACGGTACCAATGGACAGGAAACTCGTCTTTCAGTTAAGATCTGGATCTATCCCCCTAAAGAAACTGACAGCGGGCTGGCACAGACCGACCAATAACTTATGTCCAGCATGTGAAAATGCCGAGGAGAGCATAGGCCATTTCCTATTTGTTTGTCAAGCTTACTCAAAACCAAGGAGAAAATGGCTTACGCCGGTATGTAAAAACCTGGGGACACGCGACAGCGCTGTGGCTCTAAGAATCTTATGTACAACAACTCAGGATTCGATAGTCATAGGGGTAGCCAAATACCTGGGTTGGGCTTGGGCAATTAGACGGCGGTCTCTGGGGGGAATCAGGTAATCAGGTATTCCTTTTAATTACAATTTATGTAATATTATTTATCACAAATGGGTTTTGTATGTAAATATTGTATGAGCTGCACTCCATGTTTAATGAATTTTTTACCTGTAATTATGTATTATTGTGTAATTGTTTTAATCTTATGTGCTTTTATGAGATTTGTCTCGAATAAAGCTTATACAAAAACAACAACAGCTTTACTCCGAGTTTTGATGAAGACCACAGGTATGTCAACTATTGGTATCCAGTCCTCCTGACTCGTGCTTGGCTGTTTGCTGTCAAACTTTCTAGAGTGCCTTGCTCCAGGATCTTCAACTGTACAACCTTCAGCAACTTCAACTTTTCGGGTCAGGTGTGGTCTTTCTTCATCAGGGGCTGGCACCCTTTTTGTATGACTGGCATGTACCCAGTTTGGCAGGCTTGCACACTTCACTGCTGTGGTAGTGATCAATATGACTTGCTGCGGCTTATCCTACCTTGGTGCTAGGCAGGACTCTCTGGTGTGATTCTTTACTTCCAACCAATCTCCAAATCTCCAAACTCAAATCATGTACTTGATCTGGCTGCCTGGTCACTGTGTCTTCTCCAAGCTGGTGAGAGATAGATCACACTAGACCAGCCAATCCTTTGCAATAATCGAATACCAGATCATCAGTTATATTCCTGGTATGAATGCTTGTCTCATTGCTCTTCCCATGATAATATCATGGGGACTCAGTCCTGTGTTTCTGTCAGGAATACTTCTGAGTCCCATCAGCACAAGAGGCAATGCATCTGGCCAACTAGTTGAAGTGGACGCACAGACATTTGCCATTCTTGACTTTATTTTCTCATTCAATTGTTCCACTACTCCATAAGTCTGCACAGTGCAGTTTCTGTTCGATCTTAAATGTTTCACAGATTATTAAAAATTAGCTCTTTGTTAAAGTGAGTTCCTCTATCTGATTCCAAAGTTACTGGAAAACTAAATTGTGCAATGAGTTCCTTCAAAAATAATCTGGCAACAGTGATGCTGTCATTTCTTCTTGTGGGGTATGCTTCCACCCACCGTGAAAACAAACAAACAATCGCAAGGACGTACATCAATCCCTTGCATGGTGGTAGTGCTATGAAATCTAGCTGTATCCTCGCAAATGTTCCTTCTGCTTTCATAATTCTTTCCCAACTGACCATTGTCTTTCTTCCTGGGTTTATTTGTTGACAAATTAAACATCTCTGGCAAAGACCTTCTGCGACTGCCCTAAATCTTGGATTGTACCAATCCTGTCTGAATTGTTGTATCATAGTATCCCTTCCTACATCTGTGTCTCCATGGTACATTCACGCCATTTGTGAGAGCAAACAGTCTGGCATAACTGGTCTGCCATCACGGTCTACCCAACACACCATCTGTTTTCCTTCATTCACGACCCTGCTTTATCCAATTTTCCTTTTTACTTTCTTTCACGTCCTCCTGCAAAGTTCTCACCTCTTCCCATGTTTCAAAAACTGAAAATGACATAAGTTGGCAGCTGACTCCACTTGTTTTCATTTTCTTGTTTATTAACAAATTGTTTCTAGCACAATGCTGCATCTTGATCAGCGTAAATGTTACCAGCTGTCATTTTGTCATTTCATGACTGCTGAGCAGCACACTTGACCACTGCTAGTTCTTTTGCCAATTGCATTGCTTTCAACAGCTCTTTCACACATTTTCCGTTTCTAATAGGGGATCCTGAAGAAGACATGAATCCCCTTTGTGACCAAAATTGGCCATAATCATGCAAAACCCTATAACCATATTGGCTATCGGTAAATATGGTCACTCACCATTTTTTTTCCAATTTTGCATGCTTTAATTAAAGCTATCCATTTCGCTATTTGTACAGATTTTACTCCAGGTAAACAGGAAGCTTCAACAACCCCAGTCATTTTGCATACAGCATAGGCTGTACTCAGTCGGCCTTTCTCAAGTCATAAACAAGAGCCATCAAAAAATAACTCATGTTCTGCTTGGTGCACATCTCAGTAACATCTAAACAGTCATGTTCTACCTCATCTTTCACTTCTTCACATTTGGGGTCTGGTAATAATGTAGCTGGATTTACCATAGTACACCTGATTACTGTCACATTTTCTGCTCCCAGAATTATTATTTCTTACTTAGTCATTCGACTAGGGGTGAGATGCTGAGTTTGATTGCTTGTTAACAGGATCTCGACTGAATGTGACACATACATCTTCACTGGACGTCCCATCACAATTCACTCACTTTGTTTTGTGCTCAAACAAGTAGCAGCAACTGTTTTTTAAGCAGCCAGGTAATGCTGAAGCCACAGGATCCAAAGTAACTAAAATATAGGATACTGGACGTCGGCTTAATCCATGTCTCTAGGTTAATGAGAGTGCACAACCTTCTCTCTCACAACAGAACAATGCAAATTATTTTCATCAGTCAGGAATTCCTAGGGCTGGGGCCTCACATAAATAGCTTTGTAATCTCACAAAGGCTTCTACACTTTCATCATCCCAATCTATTGGGTCTTTAACTCTTTTTCATGTCATTTGAATTAGGAGCTTTGCTAGAAGGGAAAATCCGACAATTCAATGTCTTCAGTATCCTACCACCCCAAGAAACATTCTGATCTCTCACTGAGTTTGCGGTAATTGCATTTGTCTTTTTATTCTGATTCTTTCTGTGGAATTGAATCAGTGACACAATCATCTCTGCACTATGATGCGACAAGTAGGTCATCAATATATAGCACTTAATCTGATTTTCTTGGCATAATTAACTTTTCTAGACACTTTTTCACAATCTGATTAAAAATAAATGGACTCTCCGTATGCCCTTGAGGAACTCGATTCCATGGCAAAATATGATCCTCAAATTTAAAGGAAAAAATATACCTGCTGTTGAGGTGTAAAGGAATCGAGAAAAAGGCTTGGCACAAATTAATTGCAGCAAACCATCCTGTATTCCAGGGTATCTGATACAAAATCACTGCTGGATTTGGTACCATAGGACAACATGGTACTACAATGTTATTGATTTTCCTTAAATTTTGCACTATCCTGTACTTTCCACTAGGCTTTGTCAGACCTATTACAGATGAATTGCAAGGATTGTTCATTAGTTCCTTTAGAATGCCTTGTTTAATCATTCGATCTATTTCAGAAGCTACTCCTGCTTTAACTTCTGAACTCATTTTATATTGTTGGGTGTTTGGATAAACTGAACCTTCTTTCACAGTCACTTTTACTGGGTCTATATTTGCCATTAGACCTATTTTCCTCCAGTAAAATCCCATACTTCTGTAATTACAGTCATTTCTAGCTCTTCTGGTAAGTCATTCTTTGTCATTAATAAATACATTTTGTCTATGTCGGAACCTTGCTTAGCTAACATTATTTTATAAACCATATCTTTGGTGGGGTTTGGAAAGCAACACCATCTGGTGTGCAATAAATTGTTAAAATCTTTTTACTCAAAAGGTCTCTCCCTAATAAATTCACTGGACTTGAATCACATACTTCAAATTTATGCATATCTTTTAAGGTTCCGGCTTGTACCTCCATAGGCTTTGTAATTGGGGTTCTGATCTGCTGGTAGGTAACTCCAACCACTTGGAGAGAGTCACCCAAGAGGGTTAGGTTTGGGATGTATGCTGTCTCACAGTAAGATGGGTAGCACCTGTATCCAATAGAAAAGTGATGTCATTACCTTCCACTTCCCCATCAACAAATAAGACCTGACTGATCTACCGGCAAGGATACGCCAAGTACGCATTCCTCTTCCTCCCCCTCAGGCACCGTCATTGCATCAAAATATTTTCTTACTATTATTCAGCAAAAAATATTGTGAAACCACAGAATTTGTCTTATCGCTTCCTGGAAATCCAGGGTCCTCACTCTACTGTGCCTGATTCACAAAATTTGGCATAGGGGCAGGTGGCAACAGACACTCTGATTATCTACCTGCTGAACTTGATTCACAAATCCCTCATTCTGCGTATGTGGATTTCGATTTCGATTTGGTCCATTATTATTCCGAATATTTTTACACTTGTTTTTCCAATGTCCAAGCTTTCCGCATCCATGATAAGGTAACCTTTTCTTTGCATCCTCTCTGTTCATTCATCCTTTCTGTTTACCACATTATCACTTTAATTCTGTTCCTTTGTCTGTCCATCTGTTTCACCATGTAATTGTATTCCCCGTTGTTCAGCCAACTTCACTTGTGCCTACATCATCTTTTCTTTTAGATTCTTATGCTTATCCTCAATATCGTCTCCACAATATTTAGAATACTTTAATATCTCACCTATGGTCTTACTTTGCCAACAAATTTTATGTTCTTGGATTATTTGACTAATCTCAGGTTTTAATCCATAAAGAAATCAATATACAAAATGCCCATATCCTTATCTCCAATGTTTTCAAAAGCACTATAATGATTGAATACCTGCAGTAATCGTTCATAATAAGCATGAACAGATTAATTTGGTTCTTGTCTAGTTCGATCTATTTTTACCCAATCTGTCTATTTTGGAGGTTTTTTCCCTTTCAAAAATGTAATTACTTGGTGATATTTCTTCATCCCATCATCTGAGGGTGCTCCTGTTTTTGAATCTCTCGGGTATTCTTAACTAGGCCAACCTACTGTGATTTTACATTCTGTCCATAAGTATCCAGGCATCACAATATCAAACAGACAATCAAGATCTTTCAACAAAACCTTCAAAACTTTCACAAACCCATCAACTTGTTTATACCATTCAACTAGCTTTTCTCTTAATTTTTGGAACTTGTTGTTGAAAGACAAAATATCTTGTCGACTCCATGGAACATGCACATATCCACCACCAGGTACATCTCTCATGGGACACAATCTTTCTACTTTTCCTATTTCTTTCATCATGTATGCAGTAGACACTTCTTTAGCCCGTGCTTCTTTCCTTTTTCCTTTGCCACCTTACTCTCCACTAATCAAGGTCTCCCCATTTCTGTGAGATACTCAGTAATTATTTCACTTGCAATTTTCTTCCGGACACGTACATATTTTCCAAATCCTTGTCAGTAAAATCCACTCTGTAAGACTTCTGTAATACCTTTGACCTGCCTACATCTATTCCCATCTCAGAGGATAGTTCTGTCAATTTCTCATGAAACAGTCTTGCATTTCTTGTTAAACTTCTGCACACAAACAACAACTCTTCTTCATCATAGGCGTTCTCGCTATCTATTCCCACATTTCCAGCAATCATTTTTTCCAATTCTACCTTTAATTTGTAAATGTCTAATATTTTAGGTGGTGAGCTCAGATTTTCAATCCCTTGTGCCCGTTACTGATATGCCACTCCTGATCCCCCGAGGATGTCACTGTCCTCCCTTCTTTTGAACTTCTAGGTACTGCTCTCTTTTGGGTTTCATTCACATTGTCTCTTATTGGTAGATCCATGAATGAAATTACTGAATCAAATTCACTGGCTTGGTCATCAGCTATTTTAATTTCTTTTTCTTGGATTATTTAGAGGCATTACTGTATCTGGTGGCTTTGGACAATTTACTTTATCTCCATATAAAGGAAAAACAGGACCTATAGTTAAAGGTATGGTCAACCCTTTGGGATTTACATTTAGTTGGCTAACTTTCTGTATTAATTATTCTCTGTTTTTATTTTTTGCTTCTTTTTCTTTGTCATAAAATACTCTATTAACTGTCTGCTCATGCATAACCTGTAGAATCAATGGTAGTCCTAAAACTGGTGCCCTAGGGTTAACTCTGCTTGCTTCTTCTTGATATGGTGGAGGTTTTTTTTCAAAATGTCCTCTAATAACTCATTTCAGTTTCGCCATATCCTGTCATATACAAATGTTTAAATTTTTCTTTACACTTAATCCCTGTCTGTTTGTCAGCCATTAATACTGGATATAAGCCCTCTGACACATCACTATTCTCCACTAATTCATTTGTTCTTCCAATGACCCATACATATGTCTTGTATAAAATCCTGTAAATTTTCCTCTTCAACCCTTTTCTCTTTCAAATGACTCAGTCTCCCATTCTTCTAATGCCTCATACTGAGTTAACCTAGGTCTTGGTTCAAACTCATACATCTGCATCCTCAAATTCTGTAAAATTCTTCCATTAAAGTACCATGCTTTGGAAAAGCCAAAACACCATCATCTTTGTGTACTCCATCCATTTATCTAACCATACACATGTATGATAACCTCTCTCCATCATCATAGATGAAGCAGGCATTTTAGATGGCGGAATAGGAATTCCCTCTCTAGTTAAAATGGGTTTATCTTTCTTGAAAAAAATCTTTAATTTATAAATGACACTTTTCTCCTTTCTCCATACCTTTTACACACTCTATGACTAAAACAATAATCAGCAAATCCTCAAATTTTCCTGTCAAGGGTAATCGCAAAAACGGAAAATGAAAATTGAGCAAACACATTTTCCCTAACCAATCAAATTGTTGTTCTTATTCATGCTTCCACTCATGCTTCAGCTCACGCTTGTAATCTGACCAATGCTAGCACAGCCTTGCGAATGACGTCAGCTCAGCTCCTTACTACTCACTCCTCCTTTACAATCTGTGTTGGTCACACACACCCACTGTTTCTCCCATTCCAAGTGCGGGTCAATGTGACGTCGGTGCAACTCCAGCAACTGACCCTCCCTTTACATAGTAATGTGTAAATTTATTTTCCTTACTTTTCTTTCAAATAAAATTCATTAACAACGACATATAAACATTTGCTACTCTGTCTGTTCCACTAACTCAAAGAATAGTTTACTTCTTTTCACTGCAAGTAAAACCTTTTGCTCACTCTTCTTTGAGTAAGACCTTCCATTTACTTTTCATACACTGCGAATAAAACTTTCTGTTTATCCTTCAATAAATTAATTAATTAATTAGTTGTGGGTTTGTAATGCGCTAGAATCGACTCCTGAAGGAGTATCTCTGCGCAGTAGACCGCTGGGGAACCCGTTCTGGCTTTCCCTGTGAGATGGTCCCTACTGGGTATCTCTAAGGTGAAACCAGGCATCCCCGTCATATGTGGGGGGCCGTTGTGGAGATGAGGCAAGCTAATCCCCAGAGTTGCCGAGTGTGATCCCTGGTTAGAGTAGGCACCAAGGTGAGAATTATCGAGTCCACTGACCCTGGTCCACAACCCTGCCGCGTCGGGAATTGAACCCTGGTCCCAAGCCGTCCTCTGCTCCCTGGTCTGCCGCCTCTAACCAGTGAGCCACACCACTCCATGGTCGGAAGAACCTGATACTCCTTCGATGTTACCCTTACTAGGTGATATAAGACCAGAGTTTCACCAGTGAACTCTCTGCTATCAATCACTCTCACACAAAATAGTCCCTAATTTAGCACCGCCAGCCCTACCTAGCTTCTCAGTGTTATTCCAACAGACGAGTAACCTCACTGCAGTTTGGTTTCTGTCGCCATCCACTATTCACTTTTCCCCCGGGAAATTCTGGACAACATAAAACAAAACGTAACACAAACAGATAATCGATAATCAATACTTATCACCAAACTAGTCAATAAAAACCATCCTCAGCTACCAGAAAACTGATCCAGCAGGTTACCAGCAGCAGTTAATCTACCACCACATTCTCACCCGGGCCTTAAATTCATTCACAACACACTGGCAATAACTGTTAGGGTCATGTTTTTGTAATTCTCTAGATTAGTTATCTCTAGTACCTAACTAATCTTTCACTGATCAAGGTGTTCTTTCCTCTGGTCAATGGACCATTAGTTGAACTAGTTGACGGTGAAATGACATAAGATTTCAAATATACCTACACATTAGAACTGATCAGAGAGTCGGGATGTATTTTACATTTTATCTCAAATTAATTAATGTGAACAACTTACACAGAACAGAACAAACTCTGTTTCTCACTGAAAGGAAATTTCAAATAATCAATTCAATCAAATCAATTAAAATGCATTAATCTATACTTTGCAATGACACTGTATGAAAGGGAGAGAAAAGCACATAAGCTCACACACAGATATATTTATAGTAACCTAGAATGGTGTGAAAACCAACTCCCAGGCCTAGGAATTAGTAGCGGTTCCCCAGGAAGGATCTGTGAACAAAGACTTCAGGACAGGAACCTGGACAAGACAGATGAACTCTCTATCACTGAAGCTCGCATAGCACCCCTCTCTGACACTCTCTTCCTCCTCGAGATTCTTCTTTGATCTTCTTCTAAATTAATTTGCTTAAGATAATTGGTTCAGCAATTTGACTCTTCTTCAACATCACTCGTCACTCTGACAGCATCCCAGTATCAATGCTCTGTGCTTCTCAATGCCCCACTAAGTAACTAATTCTACCTCAATTATGTCTTTCCGTATGCTGGTACCACCCATTAATGTTTCAAACTTATGATATTACTAACTCTGATTGGACAGGCAAAGGGAGGGGATCATCACACCATGCTTACATATTACTCGTTTCAGTTAGCTCTTTGTTATTAAACCCATCCTCTTAATTATTTATTCAAATTTTATGTCCCACCTGCATGTGATTGTCACAAATTATAAAAAGTCTGCAGGTTCCCTTCCATTTCAGTGGACTGTCGTTCCGGTTCTCAGGAAAGTATCCATCAGCAACCTTGGACGATATTCAAGTTGACGTCATGTCTTCCACACGCATGTGCGGTAGAACAAGTAGGAATAGACTATGGCTCACAATTCTGGGCCCATAATAAGCACTATTGAAAGAGTCAAAAAGACAAACGTTAAAATTAAAAATGAATAATGTTACTGTATACCACCTATCTCAACTCAAATTCCATTTTCCTATTATTACTCTCCTCGCATTAACTTTAGTAAAATAGCTGAGTTTAGTTTTCCAGCAATGAAGTGGCAAGCATGAGAGTTTTAAGCGGCCATTTTGTTAACTACTGCACAAGTGGAGAAAGATTCCTCCAAGAAAAAGGTACTTCATACTACATAGATGCATTAGACATATGCGCACTAACGATTTGCAGTTAGCGGCCAGTTTAGAATTACACTTGTTTTACTTATTAATAAAACAACTAGATAAGCTTTGTATTTTCTCATAAATGTTGTGTAGTGCAAATTATTACTACAATACAGGTTTAATACGGGGTTAGAGGTTACATGAGAAGATTGCTTTCAAGAAAGTCTCTTTCATGAGTCCTTGTTCCATCATCTTTGACCCTCCCAAACATGACCTTTGGTCCTCCCAGTCCGTAGAAGAGGCCACAAGGACGGCCAAACATTGTGAAGATTTTTCACTTTGTTTACATTAATTACCAAAATGGGGTAGCATTGTCATATTTTCAAAAGAAAATACCAGCTATTTGTTGTAGTTTTAGGAGTGTGCACAGGCAAGGCATGGACACGATACCAAATAGAACTTTGAATACAATTGTGTGTATACATTTGTACCATACCTTTTCTGTCTGTTTTGACTATATTTACTAGTCAGGAATCTTTGTAGCTCTAGAATCCATTTAAAAGAATTTTTCATTTATATTTGATGTTTGATTTAGGTACAGATAGGGCTAAAAACTCTAGCTTTCGGTGGTTTTGCTATTTTGTGTTCCAACTGGGACATTAAAATGCCAATGGTACCAGTAAAACCTCTGCCAGGTTGCAACCCTAGTTAGGTGTAATTAAGGAACCTCTAGAACACATTGTAAAGTAAAGTGCATTGCTTTTTATAAATACTGTTCTAAGTGTGCACTGCAAAGGGGAAAAACTGCTGACTCAGGGTGATTTTCTCTATTTCTACAGTGGCTGAGACAATAAATTATTCATGTCAGATGAAAACGGCAATGTGACAATCGTACTTCATGTCAGAGGCAAGCTGCAGTTAAGTGGTGTGTATGGGGAGTGGGGACAGGATGTTACCTGACAATGATACAGTAGGTGTAGTGGCATTGGAACGCAGAGCTGTGAGGTTCATTTTGCACCTCAATTATCTAACATAACGTATATTTGTAAATTTCATGTTCACCCAAGGGTATTCTGGCTCTGAATAACAGATTTTTATTGTTACCCAACTCAATGGTACTAATTTTATTGACTTCAAAAGGATGCAAGGCTGAATGGACCCACTAGATTTTGAACCTATGACCATGAGGTTGAACACAGGCCCGACAGTGGACACATGAGTCCACCAGACCCAGATGTTTATGTGTGCGGATTCTGAAGGTGTTTATGTATTTTAGTCTGTGTGTGATGCATGCAGTAATATACTCTAGGATGTGGCATACATCAAAATAGTTCCATAGTGGCAGTGCATGCCTCATTACATTAGCAGCAACAAGTGAATAATAAATGTCCAATCATATCTAAATATACATGTGTAATTATCCTTTTCAGATGAACACAAAGTTGTTCATGTAAAACTAAGAAAACGATCAGCGATCTCCTTTCATATGAGGTCAGCACCCTAATACAAGAGAAATCTAAAACAGATATTTTTCAACATTCTGTTATTGTATTAGTCATGTTTTATTATGTCTTTTATTATAACTTCAGCAATGTCAATTATAGTGATGTTATAAGGGTTAAGGTCATGTGACATCACTCTGTAGGAGGATTGAGGGCCAAAGGTCATATTATGTAACTTCTTGTGATGTCATTAAGGTCAAGGATGTGTAATGGTATTTCAGCTACCCCTGGCATTTTGGTGAATCGATGTGCATGTGGAACTCTAAGGCTTGCAGGTCACCTTAAGAATTGTTATAAATTGGGCCAGAATTGGCCCACCCAAACGCACCCTTGGCCCATCCAGATAAAAATTCCTGGTATCCGCCTGCCTCTCTCCAACATTTCTTACATACCCCTTTTCACCTCTACCCTCCCTCGTTCCACTCCTCTATTTTTCCATCTCTCTGCATCTCCTTTTTGTATTGTGTGTCTTCCTTTTCTCATCTTGTCTCCTTCCTTTCCTCATCTTTTCCATTCTTAAATTATCTCTATCTCCTCTGTTAACCGTTATCTGCATCTCCCTGTCCTCTCCCTCCTTTCCTTGCCCCTCTTCGCCGACCTTCACCTTCTTCCTGTCTACTACTCCCCCTCTCTCCTCCTCCATCCCTCTTTTCAGAGTAACATGGGGTAATCACCAGGGAAACTGTCACCAGTCGCTTCAGAGCCCCTTCAGCCTAAAAATCTCACTGAGCACTGCAACGGAGTGAGCTCTCGTCGAGTGCCAGAGGGTACAATACCATACAAAGGATACAACAATAAAATGCAGGCCCCTCCACCCTCACTTTTCTTCCCCTGCCCTTGCTCAGTCTCATTCTATTTTTCCTCTCTCCTTTCCCTATGCTTGCCCTTGCTCCCCCCTTCTTCTGCTCCCCTTATTCTCCTCTCCGCTGGTTATTATTATAAATGTGTACCTTGCTCAGCCATTTTTATTCCAAGGTGTGTGTTGGTACTTTCAACTGGCCTGTCCAGGTTCATGAAGATCCCTCCATACAGCGCTTTCTTTCATTAGCTCAGGGGAGTTATGGTATACACGTTGCTTAATCAACTATGAAATCTAGCTGTTTTTCATCTCTTTCTGAAACTCAGGACTTCTCAAAAGGGCTGTCTCTAAGTGCAACCCTCGCCTGGTGATATCATGGTATTTATCTTTTATTCAAGACTTTTTTGACCTTCATGGCTCTTTACTGGATAGTTTGTGAATTTAGAGTCTGATTTATTTTGCTGTCTCTTGGATGCAAGTTACATAGAACAATTTACATGAAAGTTTGATGTTCTTTTTATGATTTGAATTTTTAAAGATTTATAGAGCGCCCGTTCACTATGCAGTTTCTTGGCGCTAGAGGAATTCCTGGGCAAGGGAGAATACAGAGGTCTATAGACTAAAAGCCTGCTGGAACAAAAAAGTCTTAAGGGCCCTACGGAACTCCATATAGGAGGGGGAGAGTCTGATAGGGGACGGGAGAGTGTTCCAGAAGGTAGGCGCAAGGACCGAGAATTTCTGGCCTCCCGATCTTTGTTTCTTGAAGCGGGGAATGACTAATAGGGATTTAGTGGATGAGCGTAGATCTCTAGAAGGGCAGTAGTTGGTAATTGCAGAGTTGATAAAAGCAGGAGCCGTGCCCGCCCGAGCTTGAAAAGTAAGGCAACCAAGTTTGAAAAGGGCCCGTTGTTTGATGGGAAGCCAATGAAGAGCAATGAGGAGGGGTGAGGAGTGGTGAAATTTAGATAGGCCATGTACCAGACGGGCTGCCTGGTTCTGCACCAGCTGAAGGCGTTGAAGTGCATAGGCGGGAGCACCATTATAAATAATGTTCCCATAGTCGATCTTAGATAAGACCATGGCCATTACAATCAGTTTGAGTGCAGAGGGAGAGAAAAACCGGGATACTTTCCTAATAATAGGCAGGGTAAAGAAACAGGAAGAAACAGCAAAACTAATGTGGGAGTGAAGTGTCAAATGATGATTGAGTGTGATACCGAGGGACTTAAATGAATGAGAAGGAGTGGGAGGTGGACCAAGAGAGGGGGGCCAAAATGAAGGAGTCCAAGGGATTCCACTGCTCTGGCAAGTGTGATGCTGTGGATTCCTGCAACAATTATTGAAGCATTGTGCTTGTGATAGTGGTGGTTGTAAGGCCTGAGTTGTGGGTTATATTGCGTGGTGTGTTATAGCAACTGTGTGATGTTTATCCTATGCCGGAGCTCCTACAACCGAAATTTGAAATAGAGCCAATTGAAATAAATGCTTGTAAAGAATAAAACAAATTCTGTCTCTCTCTTAAAGTCATTGCTGACATTTTCCTACATTATTTCAAGACTTCAGGACATTATTCAGTTGTTGATGTGCAGTTACAAACGCTTTTTGTGTGGTTGATGTGATTTCACATAACAATGAAAAACGTGGCACTTGTCAGGAGCATAAACACACTTGAAAACTCTCTGTACGACAATAGGGGAATTGCTCTGATCGTTATTAACTTCTATACTGCCAGAACTGTTCAAAATCACTTGCAGTGCTTGCATATTCATTTAACTGATGGCTTTCTTTCAACAGCATGTTATTTATATCGTCCACCATTAATTTACCACAAACTGTGATGGCTAATGTAAAGTAAAAGGTAATATAATACACTTATGAGGTCCCGAAGGTGAGACCTATTGGCTATGCCAATGCTTGTCTTTCTATGTACTAGCAGTCTGTCATGCTTTCTGTGGAATATGGGCTTGCGGGATGAATGGATATCAGGTTATTGATATGCGTGACTGCCTTGAATAGTGAGCTTCTCTTGCTAATGACATCAGCTGTGAATTTTGTTGTGAATAGAACTGGCACAGGCCTATACCTTTGTAGAAAGGGTGCTAGCAGTTTTAGATGGAGAAGTCAGTCTCTACCTTTTTGCCTAATGCTTTCATATAGTTCTTTGCTTGCATTTAGTTTTGAATGCACATCAATATGGATTTTTGGGGTTTATTGATTTCCAGTTTCAAGGATATTGTGTGGACGGTTGTCAGTAGTTGTCTTGAATGCTTTGTTGATCGTGGTTGATAGGGAGTTTTTGGTTAATGTATGAAGTGTAATGGCATTAGTATGGTGAGGACTCCGATGGACTATCATCGCTGGTTGCTAGGCTCTGGGTGATTGAAGACAATGGATTCATAGTGACAGATTGCAGGTGAGATAGCAATGTAATTGAATGCATTATAATGTGCACTGCAACTATAACAACTATCCCAGCCTTGTTAATCATCTTTAGATGTGTTCTGACAGTGATGAAGGATAGCCTCTTAATAGCACCCATCTTCGGCTTAGCAGACTTCTTTCTACCAATTGTTCTGTGGGGCATGTTTCTTTAGTTATCTACAGTCATGGATAATAATCAAACTATTACTGAAGGGAAAGTGACCCTGATGCCATGGTCTTCATACGTACATCTATGTGCCTGTGCACTGAAACATGGACATAGCTATTCAAAGTGTAGAAAGTGTGATGTTACTGAAGCTCAGAGGTGTGATGGGCACACTGCAGCCTAATTGTTTTTTTACAATCAAACCTGTGGTAGTTAAGCCTAGTTTTCCTGGCTGCAATTGGGGGCCACACCACCCTGGCTGCACCATAACACTCAGACCCAAGCCATGTATTATAAACAACACCCTTACTGGCCATAGTGTCATGCGATTGCTGACCTATAAAAACAGATGCATTTCAGTAATCACTGCTGCCTGGGAGTGCGTACCCAACCAATCACATTTGTATTGTGTGGTAGCATTGATGTAGTGCTTCAAATTGGATTGGCTGGCGGCGAAACACATTTTCAGATGGGAGGTGCTGCACACCATAGGGGAGTGAGTGGTAGTTAGCATGTTGTATATGTTGAGATCCTGTGTAGAAGTGTACAGTGTTTTGGTGTAGTGTATGAGAGACCAGGGAGGTGCTAATAGTGTATTGTGGCACAGAGGCTAGCAGTGCAATGGAGGAGGAAGTCGGAGGGAGAAGCAGCAAGGTAGAATTGCAAGTGGCTGGCTGCTATAAATTACTCTGCAGGCCTTGTGTTATGTTTTCTCGAGTCTATTGTGATGGATGCAGGATGAATGGGCAAGCTGGTCTGCTTTACAGGGAGTCCAGTATAGTTGGGGGGGGGGAGCTAAAGCATATCCTCAGCACCAACCTAGCAAGAGTTGCAGCAGGATGGCGTGTGCATGAGCACTAAAACATGGTGGTAATTAGAGTAGGCCCTGTAATCCATGTGACAGCACGCACAAGGCCTCTCCTGGTCTTGGAAGATGAGTAAAATGATACTAAATGATACTTAAAAAGCAAGAATAGAAGTTGTGTCATGAACCCTAGCCATGGTCGTCTGAGGGGCAGGGATACTGCCTAATGCTGTGAAAATAGGCCTCATGGATGAGGAAAGAAGTAGAAGAGCAACCACGATTGGCAAATCTAAAAAAAGAAATAAACAGTCTTTAAATGACTTAGGGCCAGATGTAGGTAATTTTTATTTTCCGACCTCTTAAATACCGAGTCATACCGACTCGGTATTTCAGAGGTCGGAAAATAAAAATACCGAGATGTAGGTAATTGCAGATGTGCAATTACCGAATCGGAAACAGTCGGTAATTTCCGATGCGGTAAATACCGACCAGTTGATGCCCATGCATTCCTATGGGCTTTGAAGCCCATAGGAATGAACGGGCATTTACCGGTCGGTATTTACCACATCGGTAAATACCGATAGCCACAAGGGTGCAGGGGGTGTCACTTTGACACCCTCTGGCACCCCCAAAAGAGGCTCGGGTGCCATGTGGCAGGCATACCTGCCCTAAGGGCAGGTCTGCCTGTCATATGGCATAGGTGTGCATGCACACATGTGCATGCACACCTGAAACGGTATTTTACCATCAAGTATTATTTGATGGTAAAATACCGATTTTGTACTGCTTGTGGGACTCAGAAGAGTCCCACCTACATACCAATTTACCGGTAGCCATAATGTTACCGACTCGGTATTTTACATACTCGGTGAATTTACCTATCGGTAAATTTACCGAGTCTGTAAATTACAGGGACCTACATGTCAAATTGCTTTTACCGGGTGGTAACGGCCGAATTCGGCCGTTACCACCCGGTAAAAGCCTACCTACATCTGGCCCTTAGATTCTATCTGCTTTAGCTACGTCAAAGGAGGTATCATATTTTTTTGTGGTATTGTGCACCAATTCCCTGTCATCTTTCCAAAGTCTCTTGAATGCAGACAAGTGCCAATTGGACTGTCTCTAGTCGGATCCTGTTTCAACTACTGTTATGGTGTATCTCAAGCATTGCTAAAGTATATTCCCATATGTGTGTATAATATTGCTCTGCTAGGTTTTGCGTCCATGGGCATCATGTAGTCTCTTGCACTGTTTTCTAGAAAAAAAGTATTTCAAAGGACACCAGAGACAGCATCTGCATCCATTGGCCCTTCCTCAACTTCACTGGTCCTCATGCAAACTCTTTTCGGAGCCATCATAAAAGACTTTACATTCTACTAAGAAGGTGGCATAACAAAACCTGAGGGGGGCCCTGTAGTTAATAAAAGACAGTCCTGTTCCAAGTAGTTTCTTTATGTAGATTTATGTAAGATAGATGTTACATTGTAGAGCCCCACCAGGGGCAACCTTCCTGCCGCTCAGCCAATCCACCAACTGACTCACACACTCCCCAACATTCCACTCACCAACATTCTTTCAGCCCAGTCACGCTGGCTGAGCAGCAGGTATAACACATCACCTTTCTCAAAATAGAATAACAAAGAAGTCTGGTTCAAGCAAAGAAAGGCATAGGAACAAAAGCAAGCAACAGAATGACATCAGAACCATTGCCACACATAACAGAATAGCAACAATCTGAAACGTCAGCATGAAGATAAAAGATGGAAAACATCATGCTTCAAGAAATAAAAGGAAAGAGAAAAAGGAACACAACTGCTAAAATAAGAATACACTCATGCACCATCTCCCTTTCTACCACAGCAAAAATACAAGCACTACTACACCGCAAATCACAAACAAACCCATATACCTTAAACATGCCAGCTGGCCAGACAAACATGAGAAAAGTAAATAGGGTGCCAACCACAGGTGCAGTAGGGAACCATTCTAACAAGACTACGAAGCTGTGGAAAATTATTCCACAGAAAACTAACAGCATGAAAATTGCCTTCCACCCTTATCCATAGTAAGGGTGGAGTGTATGGAAGGGGCTTCACAACAGAGCATGAACAAGCACAAAACCCAACCAAATCGTAGGAGAAAAAGCAATCCCTAGGGAAAAAATCTAATTCTTGGAACATCCAGGTTGAACTCAGCCCTTCACCTAAACCCAGAAGGCAGGTGGTAAGTGTGGAACGACACATCAAACAGAACATCTGCAAGTGCACAACTCAAATCCCAATCAAATCGTACAAAAAACATCAATCTACAAAATCTGGCTTCACCTCGCTGTACACCCAAACCCTAAGTTGGGGTGGTAGGTGTGGAAAAATACTACACACAAAACATGTACAACACTACACTTAATACAGTAATAAGGAGAAACAATCAATATGAAAAATGCTCACTCAGCAACAATCCCCTTTTGTACCGCTTTGTTCACCATAAGTTGGCAGGGTATGCTCAGACGTGAGTCCCTTGCACACTTTGCCACTGGATTTAAGCAAGCCTGGCTGAAGATGGCTGAAATGCCAGAAACCGGTCCTAGGAAGCTTGTTTCCGGTCCAGGGAAGGCATGGCTTGGCAGTTCGAGCTGGACTATTCCAGTGAGGCACAAGGTCAGACTGATTTGCATATGGCCATGTCTGAACTGGCGTGGCAGAGTGGGATAAAGAACGGTGATTGATTAAACCCAGATCTTTTGACTGGGTGAGAGTGTTTGATTGGTTCAGATGCTCCGTCCATCACCACCCCCTTTTGTAACACTCATCAACAATCAGCACTGCAATGGGTGGTACATGATCACCAACCCAAAACCACATGAAAGTGGGAGACATACTGCACTATCAAATACCAAGAGACATGCTCCCAAAGGAGGAACAAGAGCAAGATAGTGCAATATTAGGCGGGTGAAAAAAAAACCATGGGTAAAACACCCCTCAAAAGAAGTACTAGGAAACACAACTCTACAACTGCATCCTAATGTACAGAATCCTCACAACATAACCACCCGTCCACAAAAACAGAAAAGGTGGCATTCTAATGGTCAACAATGAAACAGAAATGAGCAGTTAATAAACACCTTACTAAACAACAAAGGTTTCAAGTACAATCCGCAACAATCACCTCTGTCTATATTGCCTATCTGAGATACTACTTATTAAGTTTCATTCACATGTAAATGTGTGCACAAAACATTAAAAGTACATTAAATAAAAAAAACGGCAGCACTTTAAATCTATAGCCTCGTCAAGAACAGTAAGCGCAATATTAAAGCAATGGCAAATACAAATAATAAAATAAAGTACTAAAAAAATCGATTCATAGGTGTAGAGCTCCATTGCGCACGCTAATATTCACTGTATGCATGTTGTTGTGAAAGCCGGAAATGACATTTGCAACCCTCACTGCATTCAAATGACTCGTAATTAAGCCATCAACTACAGAAAGTATGTTTGCAACAGTTAAGTAGCTCCCTGAAAAAGTTATATTGTACATCTAGCAATCTCTATTCCTCATCAGTCCCCTAACTGGCTCATAATTTCTTAAATTAATGGTTGTAAAATAGTGTGAATTAACACCCCAAAAGTCACACGCTTACGTTGACAAAAAACTCAATTATTTGTGTTTGTAGTACTGTAGTCGATTTACCACAATCGGCAATACAATCACTCAAGTATTGACTTCATACTCTGTCAATGTGCACATGCGTAGAAAGACTAAGTTCAGCCTCAAATATTTAGAATGTGATTCCTTCAAACAATTTAAAAAGCAATGATTGATTACTCATAATTGGATCGGCAAGATGCACCTGATGATCATTGACAGGTTCTGAAATAATTGCTGATGCTTCAATACTTTCGGCCAGATATAGTGCATTGAAATGTACAAACTGACCAATGTACTGATAGTTTACTTTGGAAAATTCCAAATTGGATTGAGATGCAGTGTGACCTGGATCAATAACATTCATAAGGTAGTTCGCAAATTGCTACTTACTCCGATTGGTGGCAGTTATAGGCATGGTGACCTGAAAGGATCAGCAGATCACTATGGGCCAGATGTATCAAGATACCCTTTTGCGATTCTCAAATAGCGTATGTATGTAGAAATTTGCTATTTTTTTGCGATTTCTTAAAATTCCTTAATTGCGATTAGCAAATTGCTAATCGCAATTAAGGAATAATTTCCCATTCATTTCTATGGGCCAGGAGGCCCATAGGAATGAATGTGAAATTATTCTCAATTTGCGTTTCATAATTTGCTAATCGCAAATTGAGAATAATTTCAAGGGTGCAAGGGTGTCTTAAGGACACCCTGCTGCACCCCGTGAAATTGACATGTGTGCGCATATGGCAAACATACATGCCCTTAGGGCATGTATGAGCGTCACAGGCCAACTTTACAAATTGCAAAAAGTGCATTTGTAAAAGAGACAGTTATCAACCCAACTTGACAGTCAGTAACTTGTCATTGGTTTGAGACTTAAATTCAAGTGGCAAACCATTGAGACATCTGGTTCCGGTTCAGGATTTGGAAGGGACGACCACAACACACCCCTTTCAACTATTGAATAGGTATCAGGCAGCCAACCTATTTTATGAGTCAATAAAATATGACAGACTTCTACGATGGGGTTTGCACATGGACAAAACGTTTTTTGTGTCATAATCATAAATCAGAGTGTTTGAAACTGCAAAAATGTTTTGCCTATCTGGCCATAAAGGTCATATAGTGATCACACACAGATTCTAATCTAGCTAATCTAGCTAACTTTTTCTATACAAAGATCATAAATATACATTCCTCGTTTAATGGCTTGGGTGGAAAAGATGTGCTGGCCACTCTACGGACTGCCCTTCAGAGTCAGGAAGATAGGGCCTCCCTCTCCATCTTACCGCCCATGCCCTTAGTGAGATCCCTGGCAATAATGAAGGGTTAGAAATCTGGCTCGCCTGTAGACCCATGCCAGGCCAGATTCTTGGCTTCTATGGCAGAGGTTTTGAATTCCATTGTAAACAATGTTTTGAACACGTCTCTCCTTAACGGCTAGGTCCCAGTAAGCTGTAAGAACGCGAAAATAATTCCTTTATTAAAAAGCCTACGGCTGATCCTATGGTCTGAACTAACTACAGACTCATCTCTCTTCTGCCCTTCTTTGCAAAGACAGTCGAGAAATATGTTCATACAGTGATCAGCGATTTCGCGGAGGCCAACAACGTGCTCCACACAAGTCAGTTTGCCTTCAGGCAGAATCTTAGTACAGAGACGGCACTGTTGGAAGTCTCTGAATCCATCAAAGAGACCCAGGATGCAGGCGGCAAAGCGGTCCTGGTCCTCCTAGACCTCTCTGCGGCCTTTGACATCATGCCCCAAGGCCACCTCATGCAGAGGCTGAGGGAGTGTGGTTTTGAGGGCACGGTGTTGAAGTGGTTTGTCTCCTTTCTAAAGGGTAGAAATCAGGAGGTCTGGCCACCACCATTCTTGGCCCGTTTGCCACCCATGAGTGTGGGTGTGCCACAGAGCTCTATCTTTAGCCCTGTACTTTTTAATCTGTACATTGCCCCCCTGGCTGAAGAGAACGAGGTCACGATAATATTGTACTGCTGACAACACCCAACTGCTGTTCACCTGAAAAAAGGGAGAGGAGTTTAACAGGGAGAAGATCAACAAGTGTCTGAAAGAAAAATTTGCCTGGTTCAAACATAATTATCTGAAATGGAACACAGACAATCATCTTCTTCGGCTCCCCCCCCCGATGGTTGCCTGGCAACAGTGGTGGCCTCAAGACATTTCTCCTCCCCAGGCAGCAGTCAGGACTGTAAAGAACCTGGGAGTAAAAATGGACAACACCCTGTCTATGGTACCTCTGGTTCAGTCGGCAGCTGGTACTTGCTTCGGTCTCTTGAACATGCTCCAGAGGTTTCTATTTTTATTACAGACCCAGGACAGAAGGACAGTCATTCAGGCCCTTATCATCTCCAGATTGGACTATGCCAACGTCCTTTATCTAGCCCTGCCAGAGTTTTTACTCAACAGACTGCAGGTGGTGCAGAACGCGGCAGCCAGGTCTGTTTTGAGTGTCGGTCCCAGAAACAGGACTTCCCACCATCTAAAGAATCTGCACTGGCTGCCCGTCCGTAGCAGAATACACATCAACGCTCTGGTCCAGGATTTCAAGGTTCTTCATGGAATGGCAGCGAAGTACATCTGCAGAAGAGTCTCCTTTTACGTACCTGGCAGATGTCATAGATCTGCACATCAACATCTTATGGTCACCCCAAAGTATCTCAGAGCCCGCAGAGGCGGTCGCTCTTTTCACTACAAGTGGCTGGACTCTGGAACAAGCTGCCGCTTCCTCTAAGGTAAGCCCCGGCAACCTACTTGCGTTCAGGAAACAATTGAAAACATGGTTGTTCCAACAATCAAAATAACCGTCACCCTTGGGTTTTGTTTTCTCTCCCCCCTGCATCTGCCTTTTTTCTGTCTCAGCACCGGGATACTCTATAGAGTAGCTGTTCGCTCTACAAATCTATTTTAACATAACATAACATTCATAATACTTACTAGTGATATATTTTATTATTGAATATAATTAAATTACTCCTGATGAATAGGGTTAAATCATTTGAAATTCATTGCGCCAACAATTATGTGTTGTGATTGTATTGCGGATTGCAGGAGTCATTGTAAAATATGTTTAAGTTAATGAGGAACTTCCATTAGGCAGATTTGCAACGAAAGATTAGAAAACAATGTTTAAATGCATCTACAAATTACAGAAGAAATGGTTTTCTCTATCACACTTTATGGATATAAAAGTGTCACAATGAGGAAACAGCGCAGGAAGAGCGTAAATGCCTTTGAACATGGTGTTGGAGGAGACCGCACAGTATGCAAGGCACACCAGGACAACAATTAGATTAATCCTTAATCAAATGAAGGCAGAACTTCAATTCAAAGTACTGATTACCAGATTAAAGCTCTCATACACAAAATGCCAACTGCCAACTCTGGAAAAGACTCTGAGGCATGGAAAACTCGAAGGATACCGAGAAAGCAAATGGCAGCAGCAGGGGGATATACTCAGTCATGATAATAATCAACAAGCCAATGAGAAGTCTCAAGGCCCAACTCAGAGACAAGACATTCTGGAAACAGTTCATTTGATGCCAGGAATGGTTAAGAACTTGATGACATTTACAAAAAATAAGAAATTATTAAACTATCATTGTTATTTTGAAATCAGTATTACTTCTTCAATCTTTATATTGTATATCATTGTTTTGAACATTTTGAAGGAAATATTTAGTATCTGTTTGAAGGCCGGAGATGACTCTTCCTGGGGTGTGTACTCTGAGAATGACTTCAAAACTCATTGCAAGTGAGTAAGAAAAACTTCGGACAAAACCCTCAGTACTAGGGGTTGTATGGCCTGTACGGTGTCCTTTAAAGGGCGCAATATGTCTCGTTCCTACATCTCTTCTGTAGCAGTGCCGATGAAGACACGATTTATGTATTTATACTCCACTGTTGTGGGATTTCCTGTCTATCCCTACTTCAACAATTTACAAGTAGATTATTGTTGTAGGTGATTGATGAATATTCAGTTTGCTTTCATTGTTTGCGCACACTCAGCCAACTTCTGCCCATACAGTGACATTGTCAAAAACTATGTGGAAATATCACCCGCATTGTTCTGTGTAATTACATGTCCATGGTGAGAAGAGAGGCATAGACTGCTCCAAACATCACACAGTGCAATATGCAATCAGTCCAACTGAATTTGATATTAGTAGATCAAATAAAGTTGCTTTAAATTGCCAAATTAATAGTATGGTCTATGTTCTGAAAAACAGTATAGCAGTACTTCTTCAGCTTTATGCAGACATTTTGGCTTGACATTCAGGCTCGGAGCCCTGCTACTATATCAGCTACATGTATTATAACATACTATGTGCATTAGTAAATCACACAGTTAAAGCACACAGTTAGCCGAGGGTTTCTTGGCCCAATATATCTGATTCTTTCTTATTACCCGATACAATCATTTGCCATCTTAAGAAAAGGCTCATCTATTGGTGTGCAATAATTTCCTTTTTATTCAGAACTGTTTTCACTTTAGAATTGCCACTAATCCTAATGCTGAGTATTAAGTTTAGGTTTCGATAGAATGTACTGGTCAGTGCCTATGATCCTCAGTATACATCTACTGTATGACATAATGGTACATACAACCTAAAATTGGTTCTACTCTCATTTCCATTAGGCTGGATAGTGTCGTCTGAAACAGGGCTGCTTCTCTTGTTCTGCTGCTTGAATATTTGTCTCAAAAAACAAGGATATTGTTGAAGAAAACCATTATGGATTAGGATCATGACTGGTGGTGCTACTAAAGAAACAGCTATCTACGAGTATAGGTGAGCTAAGTGGTGAATCTGCATGGTGAAAGCACTCCCTTTGTCAGTAATTGCTTGTAAACTCTCCACTTACCCTGTTCTGGCACCCTACCCACAAGCATCTACCTGTTGTAGTTGTGTTCAGGCCCAATACCACTTTCAGATTCTGGGTGCCAGAAGAACAGCCACCAGTACTTAATCTGAGCCAGTGGTTGCAGGAGGGACCACCAGCACACATTTGTGGGAACCAGCACTTATGTTTCCTCATCAGACGTTGACCCAGAGCAACAGAGGACAAACGCACAAGTGGAAAAGAAGGAGTTAGAGAAAGATGGAGAAACATGACAACCGAGAAAGCAGAGATGAAAAACAACCTGTAAGAGTAAGATAAAGAGGCAGGGAGTGTCTGGTGCTGGATGAAAAAGGTATGAGGTGGATTCAAGATTCAGTTGTCTTGGTATTCATCATGCCTGCATTCACTAATCCAGGTGTGCCCCTCTGAGCAAATGGCATGGGCTTCTGAGCAAATTTTAACCCCCGCAATTATTCTTTTACAAATTAATAACCGGTAGTTACCAAGCCAGGCAGCGCACTGTGTACCGTGCGTTCCAAGATTTCAATTGCTTCAGGTACTGTTAAATCCTACAAAGAAAAGAAAGGGACTTTCACTGCTCAGTTCATCTATGGTGATCTGTGTTATGATCTGTAGCGTGCTGAAGAGGTGGCGCTGTCTGATCCCTACAGCGTGTATGAAAATCAAGTCTATTACAAAGCTGCCCCAACAAGGGGGAAGTCTCCTCCAAGCACTGCGTTAAAGACTACACAAGTTTTCTTCACTTGTATGATTTTAATAAAGTTTTTGATCACAAAAAGTCTTTAAGTTCATAGTCTCTGTGTCAACACATTGTTTTCATGGTTGCAAAAATATCAAACATATGATCCAATGCTTGTTTCATCAAATTCATTTATCCCAATGCATTTTGGGCTATCCCTCAGCCCTTCATCAGGGGATTACTCTACAGGTAGAAAAATAAAGAAATGGCGGTCAGCCTAAAGCTGAAATGATGACGGTGCTGTACATACAAAAGTAGCGGCATGCTCAAAGGTGATTAAGAGCACTGTAATATAAATGGTTATTGTGACAACAAGAAGTATGTGCATGCTTCGTAGGTGTGGTTGATATTGAAGGATGGTGACTAATAAATTGCGGGGGTGATGAGAAAAGTCTGAATATACGAGGGTGGAGTTGATACGTGAAGGTGCTGAATAGATAAAAACAAACTGCAGGTGCTGTCGAAAAAATGTGTAAATACACGTGATGTTAATAATGAAAAGTGTGGCTTGAAAGTTATCAAAAATCCCCGGTGTTCGATTTTATATGCTGCTGGTGAAGCCATGACCCCAAGTGTCTAACACGCGGTAATGATAATCCATAGATAACTCACTGATACCCTGCTGTTATGGGTCCAATGACCTGTGAATACACGCAAACGTGAACAGATGGTTAACGATCGGTGAATAGTACGGTGAATATAAAGAGCTGGTCCTCAGGACGAGGTACTTACTGGAATAAGAACAAGCTCTGCATGAAGTTCTCAGACGGCGTTCCACCGGTTAGCTGGCGTGTGGTGCCCGGTTAGAGTGTGTGTAAACTTAGCCAGTGTGACGGCTGCTATAAACATAGAAGATGGATGCGAACCACGACTGTGGTCGCCATCTAAGAGTGGTCAAATACTTTCGTGGGTGCATACAGTAAGGAACGGGTTAAACGAAAAGAGATGGACTTGAACCACTGTAGCAAGCGCCATCATTACATGGTGGGAGCAGTGTGGTGGGGAAAATAAAGAGAACACGTGATACAACAGTGACCGGGTAGGGCCATAGATGAAGGTGAACAATATGTTATGAAGCATACATTACAAAAACGTTTCTAGAAGCAAAAAAACAACACAGTATAAAGAAGTTATGCAAATATTCAACAATACGAAAAAATGGTTCAGCACACCATATAATGTACAATGACAATATCAATGAGGTCAAGAATGTCAATAAGCCATGATGTATTCTCTTCTTTCTTTATTTCAAATCTTCACAAAGTAGCCAACGCGTTTCATCCGAAGGACTTCTTCAGGGCGAAATATTAAGATGCTGTTTAGTATTCTGGACTTTAACCGTTTAAAAGGATTTTTTCAGGTACTGTGATGGCACCAGTTTCCAGGAACTAAGATGGCAAATATCCTTGGGTTATGTAATAACTTGATCAGGTTTTATGAGATTAATGTTTTCCAGCACACGGGAAGGATGTCAGTATTCACCTTCGCCGAATTTAGGTCTCATGCGGTCTCCTCGGGCGTCGTCTCGGAAACTGGTCCGAACCAGTTTCCGAGACGACGCCCGAGGAGACCGCATGAGACCTAAATTCGGCGAAGGTGAATACTGACATCACCTTCGTGGATGCGTATTTGACATTTGAAGATTTGAAATAAAGAAAGAAGAGAATACATCATGGCTTATTGACATTCTTGACCTCATTGATATTGTCATTGTACATTATATGGTGTGCTGAACCATTTTTTCGAATTGTACACAGTGCCTTTGGCACTGACTCTGGAGGCCTAGGGGTATATGGCCTCAGGTTCTTGGCACCCACAGATATAACTAGACCATAATTCATTAGACTGAGTGCAGTCAAGTGTCTAACCTTGTACCCCTGCTCTAGTATCACAAATATTCAACATTAGGTGGAAGATCATAGATAACATAAGAATTCCATCCTATCATTCAACCCGTTCAGTTGCATCGTCGCCATATAGCGGATCCAATAGTTCTCTCGTTTGAGGAGTTTGTTTTTGGTGTGTCTGGTAGGTTTGATCTGTTCCAGAATCAGATATTTAAAATGGGCCACTGTGTGGTTTTCTCAAGAAAGTGTGCTGCCACTGTAGATTTAACATTTTTGGTCCGAATGTTACTTTCGTGCTCAAGAATGCGTGTTCGAATTTTTCTCTCTGTGTGGCCTATGTAGCACGAGCCACATGGACATTTTAACATATAAATAACGTTTGAAGAATTACATGTGGCATTAACTTTCAATTTGACTTTGTGTCCTTTCATTGGATGATTGGTGAAGGTCCCTGGTATGACATTGTTGCAGTTACTGCAATTGTAACACGGCAAGAATCCCTTATATGTTTGAGTTTCCGTGAGATCAATTGGTTTTGTGCGGATATCTTTGAGATTGCGTCCTCTAGTGTAAGCGAAGATAGGTGTTTGTGCAAAGATGTTGCGAAAATCTAGTTCTGTGCTCAGAAGTGGCTGATGTTTTAAAATGATCTAGCGAAACAGGTTGCTGGTGACGGTGTATTTGGACACCACTACCATACGTGTACTTTCAACTTTGGGTTTGATGCTTAGCAGATCGTTGCGATTGGCCTTCTTACAGCAGGCTGCTGCCTTGTCTAATATCTCCTGTGGGTATCCTCGTGCTTTGAATCTTTCCAACATGTGTTTTTGTTGATTTTCACTTTCCTCAGAGGAGGACACAATACGTTTAACTCTCAATAGTTGGCAGTATGGTAGATTGATTTTAAGACTGGGTCGATGGAAACTCTTGTAATGCAATATAGAATTGGAATCCATGGGTTTGCGAAATATAGTGGTAGAGATTTTGCCCTCTTGCCTGTGAACTACTACATCCAAGAAATGGATGCTATCTTTGTCGTGATTCCATGTGAATTGGATGCGATAGTTGATGTGATTCCAATTTTCTAAGAAATCCAAAAGACTGGTGCTGGTGCCTGCCCAAAGGATAAAGATATCGTCAATGAATCTGAGATATAGTTTACCGTGGGTCTTCCACATGTGGTTGTCCAAGATATGATGTTCTTCGAAGTTCTTCATGAATATATTGGCATAAGATGGAGCTGCACAATCTCCCCTGGAAGTACCGCATAATTGGTGAAACCAATTGTCGTTAACTGAAAAATAGCTACGGTAGAGTGTGAAGACTAGAAGTTCCATTAAAAACACTTGGAGATCGGCGTCCAGAGAGGATCCTGAAAGTACTTTCTCCACAGCCTCCATGCCTAGGTCATGAGGTATGGAAGTATACAGTGAACAGACATCTACTGTGCTTAATAACAAATCATGATCTTCCAATTGATTGGTACAAGTGTTCAATTTTACCAAAAAGTCGGTGGTGTCTCTGATGTAAGATCCAGTGTGAAGTACAAAAGGTTGGAGATATTTATCGATGAATTTACTGATGGTCTCGTGAATACTCCCTTTAGTCGACACTATGGGTCAGAGTGGTGGCCTGGTTGGGTGCTTATGTATCTTTGGCACCATATACATGGTGGGTGCTGAAGGGTTGTTTGGAGCCAGATATTGTCTTGCTTTGTCGTTGATTGTACCGCTGTCGAACGCTTGTTTTATGATCTGGTTCAATATCTCAGCGTACTCGCGAGTCGGGTCCATTTGGAGTGGCGCATAGGTGTTACTGTCTGATGTGTGTACCACGATTTGCTTGTGGTAATATGTTGCATCCATGATAACGAGCGCTCCCCCTTTGTCGGCCGTTTGACATACTATAGACGTGTTATTAGCCAATTTTTGCAGGATTTTTTTTCTCTTTTGGAGAGATTACCTCGTTTGATGGAAGACTGGAATGGAAGGGTTGATATCTCATGTTTTATCAAGTTTGCAAACATGTCTATGGGGAGGAAGTCCTCTCAATATGTCATCTTCTTGTGTAGGTGTAGACACGGTGTTCTGGAAGTAATGACATAGACGTATGTTACGTATCAATTTGAAAGCACTAACTTCCAATTCCAGTAAGTTTATGTGGGTGGTAGGCACAAACGATTGTCCTTTTTGTAGGGTGAGTGTCTCTTCAACGGTAAGCTGATATGATGAAATGTTTATAACTAGGTTGTTCTGATCCGTTAAATCTTAACCCTAAATTGAGTTTCAAGACAGGTTTTCTTTGTCCTCAAACTTTAAAATGCAAACACTTAGAAGTTAGAATCTTGATTCCCCTGCAAAGCACTTATTTTATATTCTGTATTGTAATTTTCCTGTTCAGCACAATTGGTCAGAAACAGAAATTTAGGACTTACCATTTCGGCATGAGGATGAAGCTTCTCAGTGTTCTGGTTTTTGTTTTTAGGACAATGTAACATTTGGAATCAGTTTACAATTGTGAAAGTATACATATTTCATGTGTAACGGGAATTTCCATTAGTACTGCTCAATTTCATTTCTGTTATTTTGAGTTTTATATATTTCATGTGATTTTCACTTTTTAGTTGTTACTTTTGCTTTGCAGGTCCTTATACATATGGTGGTGTTATTGAAGTGTTGTTATTTTTAAGCTGAATGACAGTTCAAGCTGGGCATACCTTGTTTATCGGTACTGTGACAATTGTGCTATTGTGTAGGTCATCACATCCTTGATTCCGACTCCTTTGAGCTAGGCCGTGTCAATTCAAAAAAGGTATGGTGGAGAGTCAAGGAGGCAGGGGGTGTCAACTTTCCATCACAGACTGCAGGGCAAGCTATACAATTTGTTTTATTAATTACATTGTTTACTTACCTCCAATTATCCATAAGCCAGTTTTTAGCTCCCCCACCCTGCCCCTCCCCCGCCCTGCCTCTCTGCCCCACCGCAACTCCCTTCACGGGCCGTAGCTGATAGTCTGAAACCTTGCCGTTGATATTACTACGCTATCCTTATGACTGCAAGGATTGAACACAGTACCCAACTAGGCTTGAAGGTTTGTGGTATCTTACCCATACCCAAGCACAATTGCAATAATTTCCACTACAAAAACATTCTTATTATAAACTGCCCTATTTATATTTTGATTTATCTATTGTGAGAGGGACAATCATATCTCAGTGTGGATTCTATCAGATCACCAAGGGGCATATGTACAAGAACCTATCGCTACAGAATCGTCACTTTTTGTGAATTTCTTGTGGCAATTGGGGCCTTGCCTTATGTACAAGGCACCCTTTCATGCTATGTACACTGTGAAAGGGGCATTCAGTAGGTGTTGTGGTGGGCGTTCCACTGTAACACCCATTGTATTTGACGCTGCTCCCTATGCACAAGGGTGGTGTACATAGGAGGCTGCACCAAAATTAAGAACATGAAAATCCTGGTGTTAAATAGGCGATAAGAGGAGAAATGCATGATTTGTCTTCGTTTTTGCTTTTTCCATGTGTGCTGCCTTGTACAGCACACATGGAAAAAGCAAAATGCCATGGTTTGTTTATATACAGGAAGGTGTCCATTCCTGTACATATATAAACCATATAAAAAAATACCATTTTGTAACTTTCATATGTCCTGCAAGAAGCAGTACACATGAAAGTTACAAAATGGCATTTAAGGATTGTTAATGTGCAGGAAGGGACACCTTCCTACACATAACCAATCCTCCCCTGCATGTGAAAACTCTTGCATTCTGATGCATGGGTGCCTGCGTTGGCACTAAGTTGTTAAACTTAGCTCCACCACAGGGGGAAACGGAAGTCTGAACCACATTCTTGTGAATAATGTGCAGCCTTGCGTTTCTGAGGTGGCTGAGCGTGTCATTAAGCCCAGGAGGCTAACGACACGCTCTGCCACTTCATTGTACATATTCCTCTAAGTTCCCTAAAGTTGAATGTGCAATGAGTTCCTTATTCAGGTGGTGTGTAACCAGACATATTTCTCTCATTGTAAGTTTTACCTGAACTAAAGCTGCCCATTTGTTTTGGGGTTTCTGAACCTGAGGGTCTGAGGGATGAGTGTAGCAGGGTGTTAGATTATGCAGGTATTCTTTCATTGTGCCAAATTAGATTTTTGCTTGAGGTGCACTGTTTGTTTCAATTGGGTTATCTCCCAAAGTTGGCATTATTTAATAACTAGTTGAGGTGGGTGATCAGGAGTAGGCCGAGCTGGATCTGGAGATTGTGGAGAGTGTGGCAGTGGAAATACACCTCCTCATTACTGGTGCCCTTATCAGGTTATATAGATAGAACCACGATTTAGGGCCATTATGACTTGTAGTCCAAGCCTGGCAATGTGTTGTTGTAGCTTTCCTCTAATACCTGTTTATACCATCTTACTCATCCCTTAAATTGATAGCCTTTTCACTTTTTCAATTTCCTTGCATTTCCCCTCTTTCTTGCATATTTTGCCTTAAGAATGTACTTGATACCCTAAGGTATCTTTCTCTTTCCTACCTTCTCAACTCCTCAAATCCGCTGGAAACCTAGTCTGCCAGGTACTCTCCGTACCAAATTTAGCTGCTCAAATTTAATTCTAGATCTTATTCTAATAGTTCAATCCAGACGTAGTCATCATGCTTACCTTTGCTGATCTGTTTACCTTGCATTTAGTTCAATAAAGTACTATACCTCCAACACCGAGGTTGCCAGGAGCTGTCCCCAGTCTGTTTCCATGTAGTCCAAGCATGTGATCCAGTCCAGTGTTTTCTTCTCAATACTGTTTTCTGTGTCCCCCTGATTTGTACCGAAAGAGTGTTGCTCACTTTTTCCACTTTCGTAGGTGTGCAGGGATGGGAAGAATCTGGCTTGTTGGTTTAAACATATGTGGAGTTTTCATATTTAACTTTGGAGCATTGGTAGCCGGTCTCAGCTTGACTGTTGATCTCAGAGCAGTCAACCAGTGACATTGTCAAGGCTCTAAAGATCATAACCAAGGAATTGTTGTGAATGATAATGATTGCATCACTTTTCTGAGCATCATGGGATGGATCTCAAAACATTTATGTGACAAAATGTCATATTTGTGGAGTTAAGTTGAGCCAGGTTGTAGTGCAAAAACATTGTCACACATTACCTGCTACATCATAAATGTAGCAGGTAATGTGTTACAAGAATGTTGGTGCATATTTGATGTGTAGCACTTTTTTATGGTGGTAATGTTATCTATTGGTTTTGGTGCTTTTGTGTTCTTGTGCTACATTATTGCAGTGTGAATTGGATGTGTTGTTTTTGACATTCTAGTTTGTTGTGTTTTTGTTATACCTGTCATCCTTGGTGTGTTCTTCCTCCAAACATTTTGCCTATGCCATCCACATTTTGCTGAAATTTGTTTTGGTTGGCCTTAAGACTAGGTGCACTTTACCACTGCTAACCATTGCTAAAGTGTTTGTTCTCACTTCCTAAAAGTCATAAAATCACCTTACACATGATTGTCATATTTAATTTATTTATGAGTTCCTTGTAGAGTAGTATACTGTATACCCAGGGCCTGTAGATGAAATGCTACCAGTGGACCTGCAGCACGTATTGTGCTACCTACTTAAGTAGCCCCTCAAAACATGTCCCAGACCTGTCATTGCGGCCTCAATGCAGTTTTAAACTGAACTGGCAATTCAACTTTGCAATACAACCTCCTTGCCAAACTGTAAATATCCCTTTTATTGCATACAATATATCCCAATGTAGGCTCTAGATTGTGGGTAATGTAACTTAAAGGTTGGACATATATTTTTAAGTTTTACATGTCCTATAAGTGAAAAACACCTGAATTCCTTTTCCCTGCTGTGAGGACTAGCTCTCCATAATAAACAATTTGGTTGTCGTAGTACATTGAATTTGTGATAACGTTTGATTGGGAACTGGTAAACATCTCATGTTTGGTGTCTGAGAAATTGTGGTTAAAATTCTTTTTCATTTTAAAGTCAACTTTTAAGTTACAATTTTGAAAAATGCCACTTTTAAAAGGTTTGCATTTCCCTGCCCTAGCTGTTTGGTGCATGCAACCTGTAAATAGGTCAAATGACTGGCTAGAGTTGGCAGTTGTACTTTGTTCCTCCCAGACAACCAAACATAGAGGGATTAGGGGTGCCTGGACGGGCCATCAACAGGAAGGAAGGGGGGACCGAGTTGGGCACAGTCTCACTTGCAACTGAATATACTATGCTCTGCCTTCACACAAACGACTTGTCACAATTGCACTGTTCATGCAGCCAGCTTCGAGCCAAGGTTCATACTTCAAAAAAGGTGCTAGGTATAAAAATAGGACTCTGAGACCCACTCTTTAGTAAACTTTCTGGAACTGTGTAAGGACTCACAGAGAACTGCATTCTGCTGTGGTTACTGTGTACTCTCAGAAGCCTACTGTGATGCTTAAGCCCTGTTTGTTTACTTGAACACAGGACTCAGAGTGACTCCAAGGGTTAATCAGATGGCCTCCTGATCCGAGCCTCTTGGAGAGAAAGGGCTCCAACCATCCTGAACCTGCACCTGGACAACGCCTGAGTGAGTCCTAACCCCACACATGGTACCCTCCAGTCCTTGACACTTGGTGGTGGGGCTAAAGGTGCCCAGATAGCCAAAATACAAAACTCGGGACTTGTAACATTTTTGGCTAATAACCTCTCTGAGAACTGACAGAAGACCAGAACCAACCTGCTCATCTATCCACCCAAGGTGCATTGCTGATTGGCGTGAGTTTGCGCACCTTTAGCTATGTTCTTTTCTGCAGCAGCAAATCCTGTTCAACAGTCCTTCGCGAAAGGAGTGTCCAGCCTCAGGGAGATTTTGTCTGCTACAGCCTCCAGCTGCAGCCCACTGGAGGTTATCGACTTCCAAAAAAGTGACTAAGTCCTCACATAGAAATTTTCATAGCGACATCATCTTGTCGCTCCCCGACATTGGTGCTCCCTCCTTGCACACAAGGTTGCAGCCTTGCTTGCTGAATTGTATCTACTCAGAACACTTTTCCTGAAATTACGTCTAAGTCCAAAGGTAAGTGCTAAGCGGACCAAATACACTTTTTCAATCTGACTCACTCTCTATTACTGTCAGCCATATATTTCGACTAAACCCCATTTTACAGGACTAGATGTACTTGGTTCTGGCTGTGAATTTTAGGTCCTAGTGTTACTTTAAATTTTGATAATTCATAGCGCTGTTTCTACTACCTCGATGTATGTTGTTTTGGTGTCAAATATTTGACAACATTTACTCTGTTTTTCAGAATTGGTGTTGGATGTTATTTGTGTTGTGCTTTCACTTTATTGCTGATTCATTAGTTAACTATTTAATAGCTGTCTTGGCATTACACATTGGTCTCTAAATCCTAAAGTGAGAAACACCATTGAGGATTAAGTTGATATTCTAATGTATGGTATTGTACTATGCTTAGTTCCAAATATGTGTGTCTTTAATCCTGTTTCCATGTTAGGAATGTTGAAGTTCACTAGGGTCTCTCGGAGACGTTCAAGGTTGAGCAAGAGCAGTTGGAGGCTTTTGATATTCTAAAGCCTCTGATCATTAAAGCACCAGCTTTACAGACATTTAAGGATGAGGTACCATCCCTTGGGGCAGTGGATGCCAAGGGTTTGGGTATAGGTGTAGTCCTCAGGCAGTTGAATGATGGTGAAGAGAACACTGTAGTGCTTCTCTGCGACTTACTGACACAGAAGATAACTATTGTACCATTGAGAGGGAGGCTTTGGCCTGTGTGTGGGGTACACTTCACTGCTCAACGTAGTTTTTGGGGCAGAGATTGTGTTTTAGTCAAGGACCATAGACCTTTGGTGTTTATGTGGAAAGATTAAAACATGGCTAATGTGATCCCTAGACTCATTCAAATGCTATCCAAGTTATATGAGTGCAGTTTTAGAATGAAACACATTTCTGGAGGGAAAAACTGCAGGGTGGATTTCCTGTAGAGATGTCACCTATCACATACTGGTAGTGAGGAGTTGGTTGAGGAGAGGGAAATAGTCTTTGGGTTGGTGGATGGTGTAAAAGTACATGAGGAGGTGCTGTCCTGGAGTAATTGAATTGAGAAGGTGGATAAAGATAAATGTCAGATAACACTTAAGAAGTACATAAGGTAGGCATGGGCCAAAGGGGTACAAGTTGTCACAGAGTTGAGACCATATTTTAAAGTGAGTGATGAGTTGAGTGTTAAGGGAAAACGTACCATGATAGGTACCATGTTGTTGATTCAGCTGAGTGAGCTAAGGTGGAAATTGATTCATCTGGCTCATAAAGGGCATGTGGAGGTCACTTTAACCAGGAAAAGGCTACTTTTGTACTACTGGTGGCTATTAATGGAAAATGTTGTGGAGGTGATGGTGATGGTAGGAAATTGTGCGGAATGTGGACAAGCAGATAAATCCATCCACACTCACAATACCCCACTCTGCCCAGTGGAGTACCTCAACAGCCTGTGGAAAAAGCTGGGGATGGATTGTATTGGTCCAATTGAAAGTTTGAATGATGGGAAAAGATTTGGTTGGTTGTGGTAGATTAACACTCCAACTGGTTCTGTTATAGATTTTTGTGTGGCTGCAGAGTCAGGTGTGAGGTTGTTGAAGTTGTCGTAGAGGTTTTTGATCTTCCGGTGGAAGTATGATCCAAGCGTGTCACAGAGGTCCTGGGAGGGGGTGTTGTCTGTGGCTTCGCTGAGGAGCTTAGTGAATTCCTGGATGACGCTGAAGAGTTCCTTTTACTTTTACTGGAGTGGATGAAAGTCCTTTTTGTGGTTCTGATGCGTTGGTGGTAATCCATCATGGCATTCTTGTAGGTGGTGTAGTTTTCAGGTGTCTTGCTGGTTCTCCAGTTCTTCTTCGGGAGTCTGCAGGTGCGCTTGGCATCTTGGAGGTCGGTGGTGAACCAGGCAGCTACTCTAGGGTGCTGTTTGTCGGGGTTGCGTAGCAGACACGCTTGTCTGTGCAGTTGGAGACCCAGGTGTGCAGTTCCCTGGCTGCGCGGTTGGCGCCGGTTGCAGCAGTGGGGTTGTTGAGGTTGAGTGTGGAGTTGAGTTGTTCCTCAGTGACTTTGCTCCAGTTACTTTACGGTGGCACAGAGCGGGTTTGGATGGCTTGGGTTTGTCAACGGGGAAGTGTACGAACTGGTGGTCAGTCTATGGGGGTTGCATGGTATTGTTGGAGCAAGGATTTGCACGTGAAGCGACTTGCTTGTATTCATGAACCTTGAATAACGTTAATAAAGTAACCAACATGTTTGTCTTACTAATTGTGCATATTTTACATCAATATTGGGTGTCCGACTGAAGCTTGCTTATGTGTTTACTAATCCTAATACGCTTGCATCTAATATGGCTGCTGCTGCGTGAGGGTTTCTATTGCGCATGCATCTGTCATACTCACGTGACATGACGAGTTCGTTCTGCCTAATCCTAATGCTAGAGTTAAAATTAAGATAATGAGTAGAAATACATGGTATACAGTGTATTCATTTATTCTGTGTTCTAAAACTGTTTCTTTTCCATTTCATGTTGCACTTTGAAAACTGGCCTGTCTTGTAACACTGTACTCCTTATTTGTTGAAACCGCGACTGCGCGAAAATCTCAAGTCTCTGGAACAGTGACCTTTGGACTATGGCAAAGGAACTGACTGACTAGAAGATGCTCATGGGAACGTGGACTTGTGAACCCAAATGTATACAATGTTAAACAATGTGTTTGTCAATAGAACATCCATTGTTGGGTGGAATAAAAACCTCATGAGAACCTGAATTCGGTGGGCGGGAACGTAAATTCAAATAAGAGATGCTAAAAGTCTCAAAATTGGTGTGGTGTGACGACCTCTCCTCCTCTTTTGTCCAATCGAAATCGGGGATCCTTCCACTTGCAACATTGGGGGGTGGTACACTGACCTGGAAAATGGTATAACTAGCGTAGGTTTAGCTAGAGAAATTGTCCGACTTGTCAGAATAGCTGATCTGTCACTGACCCAAAACACTCAATAGGTGACTAATAGCAGAGGCTGCAGAGCACTCTGTCCGAAGATTCGCTGACCCAATCAGGGTCCGGGAAGCTGAGGTGCTGGTGGAGCACTTTGTCAGGGAATTCGATAACCCAGTCGGGGTTCTGGCTGATTACTTGCAGAGAGAGCACAGGCAAGGCAACTGAACTGCGGGTGCTGGTCTTATCCCCTTCCGTGCGGGGCGTATTTTCCGCCTGTGCTGACTCTGCCTTGCGTGGGCGGAGTCATGACGGAACGGTTCCGTCATCAGCACAGCTCAGCCGAAGCTGATGACGGAACCGTTCTGTCATCAGCATGGAAGGGGTTAACCTTTGGTGGTCCGGTCCTCATCCAAATCTGGTTTATCCTGTCCTGATTCTGATCTTCACCTGCTGGCCTACTGGTGACTGCAACTTTTGGGGTTTCTGTACTTAACTGACCCGTGGCCATGGTTGGTCTTCACACCATTCTAGGTAAATATAAATCTGTGTGGGTATCGTCATTATACTTTTGTGTGTCCTTTTTCTTTACCTTCCCTAAATCAATAAAAGCTTTGATTGCATATGTTCCTTTTCTTACCCTTCCCTTTGTAATGATCAATTCGTCATTTGGTTTATTAGTGTGTTCCATTTTCTTACCTTCCATATAGTTATATGCTCCAATTGATTTCGTAATTGCATATTATGTTCCCTCTTCATACCCACCCTTAGATAATTGCTTAAAGTTGTGTTATATAGCATGTTCCTCATTTTTTCCACCCTTAGAAAATTGTGCAAGTCTGTTTTAAATTTCAATAGCATGTTCCCTGTTCTTACCTTCCCTTTAAATTGCTAAATGATTGGCATAATATATATTTTGCATAGCTATACATTATTTCAGATTTTCGTTAATGAGAGTCTTATTGTGTTCAATCTTTGGATTTTGACCATTTATGAAGTTCAGATAAAGAGTTTAAAACTTTCCTGAGTCTGTGGTTATTATATTAGTGCATATGTTATTTGCTACCGTATTTAAACTAAATCCCTGATCCAATAGGTTACCGGTACCAGTGACACGGATTGGTAAGTCAATGGTATAGAACCTAGTAGGTAAAATATCTGATAGTTAGAGCATAGGTTACCTGATTTAAGAAATGTGTAATTGATTATGGGCCCAGGTGAGTATGGTAAATTTGTAGTTGGGTGACCTGCGTGCTCTATCAGTGTGACTGAAGTGAATGCTGTTTCCTACGGTGAAGATGGGGTCAAGGGTGTGTCCTGCCTTGTAGGTCAGTGTGGTGATGAGTTGTTTTAGTCCAATGTTGGCGAGATTGTCAAGGAGGGTGATGGAGTTGGTGTTGCTGAGGTTGTTGAGTTTAGGTCTCCAATTAATATGTAGTCCATGGCAGTGATGGAGTGGAGTGCGATGAGATCAGTGATGGTGTCAGCCAAGAGGGTTGTAAGTGAGGTTGCCATGGAGTGTGGAGTTGGGGCTGGTCTGGATGTGGAAGTGCAGGTGTTCAGCAGCGGGGAAGGTTTCACTGGAGGTGGTGAGGAGGAGGGACATTTGTGTGCGATGGTGAGGCCTCCTCCCGGGTGGTTGGGGTGGTCCATTCTCTGGATTTTGTATCTGTCTGGAATGGTGATTGTGATGTTGTGATTGAGGTGTTGGTCCAGGTTTCTGTGAAGAATGCGACGTTGGGTGAGAGTGAGTCCAGGAGGTTCCAGATCTCCACGGCATGTCTGTGAATTGGGCGCACGTTGAGGAGAATGCATTTCAAGACATTGGTGGTGTTGGCTGACAGGGTGATGGTGAAGGTCTGGCGGCAGTGGCAGCTGGAGAACTGGCCATGGGTCGTATTTGGCGTGGCTTGTTGGCAGCTGTTCTTTCTTCCGGGGTTGAGTGGAAGGAGGGTGGCTGACTCTTAACGGTGAGTGGTGGGAGTATCCAAGGTCCCTGGCGCTGGTTGCGGTCGGGTCACAGACGGGCGCAGACGGGCTCCGAACAGATGCGAGAGGGCAAAACAGGTGCAAAGTAACAGGGCTCAGTTACAGCACAGGAATTCAGAAAAAAGAAACAATACAGCAGTAAAATCAGGGCAATATAACAAAATAAACAATATCCAGGCAAGAATGCAGCAGAGGCGGCAACAGAAACAGCACAAATAAGACACTGAAGACAGGACACAATGACAACATAAACAATATCAGGGCAAGGAGCAGAAGAGGCAGCGGCAGAAACAGAACAATACGTCAGTGAAAGCAGGGCACAATGAAAAGATAAACAGTATCAAGGCAAGAAGCAGCAGAAGCGTCAGCAGAATAGAACAGGCGCAGTATCAGACCTTGGTAGCAGTGGCCTCGTAGCTCTCCCCAGGAGGAGGTGTTGTGGAGTCAGCGGAGGTTTCGCAAGGCTGAGGAGCTGCTGGGGAGGGAGCAGGCCTCAGACCAGGAGGTCTGAGGTCTTGCTTGTGCTCCCATGCAGCGCCTGTCATTAAGTAAGGAGAGGGGAGGGACGTGCAACTGGGAGGCGGGAGTGGGTGCGGGACTGTCAGGAGGGCGGGCCACAGGCGCAGCAGCGGCGGGGTGGAAGTGGGGGAAACAGGTGCAAAGTAACAGGGCACATTTACAGCACAACAATGCAGAAATCAGAACAAATACGACAGGGAAAACAGGGCAATATAACAAAATAAACAATATACGGGCAAGAAAGCAGCAGAGGCAGCAGTGAAGACAGGGCACAATGACAAAATAAACTACATCAGGGCAAGGAGCAGCAAAGGCGGCGGCAGAAACAGAACAATACGGCAGTGAAAACAGGGCACAATGACAAGATAAACATTATCAGGCAAGAAGCTGCAGAAGCGGCAGCTGAACAGAACGGGTGCAGTATCAGATCATGGTAGGCAGGCTGGGAGGCAGGAGCGGGTACTGGCATGGGGCGGGGCCGCAGGGGCAGCAGCGGCGGATTGGGAGCTGGAAAAATAGACACAATGTAACAGGGTAGCACAACAATGCAGAAAACAGAACAAATACAGCACTGAAAACAGGGCAATATAACAAAATAAACAATATCTGAGTAAGAAAGCAGGGGAGGCGGCAGCAGAAATAGTATAATACGGCAGTGAAAACAGGGCACAATGACAGGATAAACAATATCAGGGCAAGAAGCAGCAGAAGCAGCAGAAGCAGCAGCAGAACAGAATGGGCACAGTATCAGACCTTGGTAGCAGCTGCCTCAAATTCCTCCCCAGGAGGAGGTATTGTGGAGTCAGCGGAGGTGGCACAAGGCTGTGGAGCTGCTGGGGATAGAGCAGGTCTCAGACCAGGATGTCTTATACAAACATTCTCATTAATGATAGAATAAAGAGATTCGAAATCAGCATACTTTTCTATATCAAACCCACCGATAGTCATGTCACATACGGGTTTCTTCTTAATGACTGCATCATCCACATTTGAATTTTGTTATCACAATCCTGAATCTTAAATACAAATCTGTCATCCTCTTGTGTGTCAAATGCTTCCTCATCACCATTATCCGCACACTTAACTTTTTGCTTTTTTTTTTCCCTCCTTCAAACCTTAGAAACGAGCCCCATCATTCCACAATTGGACAACTTCTGCTTCAAACCAGGACATAATTTACTGTTGTCTAAACGTAACTTACTGTCACACCAAAACACTTCTTCAGCCCCTTCTTTAAGCTTTTCTCTATGCCTTTCTGGACCCCACCTTTTTATTGTTGAATGTTGTTAGAGACATTACCCGCACACACCTCACGTTTGATGCCAGGATCAGCTTGCACAATTTTAGCACTCCTACTAGATATTTCGGCTATCCAGACAATAGCCAAAATGTGCTGTAAATTGGCATCTCCATTAACCCACAATACCTCCTGTATAGACACATCTTTCACATGCATCACAAAAAAGGTTTTAAGTGCAGCTACATAATTGTCAATACTTTCTTCATGTTCTTGCTTTTGGTGAAAACATTTGTACCTCACAATGCCAACACAAACCTTGTGAGAGAAATACTGGTCGAAATCTGTAATGGTAAATTCAAAACATTTCTATCCTCCTCTCCACCTATCTCTTTAGATGTCTAATTGAATGCTTTTAATCCTTAGGGCCCCACGCAATGTAAAACAAGCACTTGCAATGGAATAGGTCTCACATTTACACGAGTTTAAATATTGGCATTGTAAATGACGGCCTTTTATTTAAGTTTTAGAAACAAAGAAAAGGCACTCATTTACAACGTCAATAGCTCAAACTCCCATAAATGCGAGACCTATTGCATTGCAAATGCTTGTTTAAATTTGTATTGAGTATGAAAGAAAACTGAGCGGTGTGCTCGTACCTTGACCAGCTCTCCCTGTAGCTGCAGCTCTGTTACGAGGTTGCTACTCTAAGGGTTATCTGTTTGACTCATTGCCAGCCGGAGATGATAAATCACGTATCCCAGTCTGGCCTGACAAGACTATTACCCCAGATCGGGTGCTCACACGTGCTCTAGGTACATCAGCAGAGAGCCCCAACAAAATACAGCACACCAGGTGCTGCTCGCTGTTAATGGCAATAACTTGTTGAATGAAAAATTAAAAACAAGGAGTCCAGGTTTGGAATTTGTGGCAGTGTGATTGATATAACAAACGAGTTGATTGAATTTTCATTTGAAAAATGAATGCAGTTTTGTTTTGGCTCATGCCTGTCACCGATTCTCAGTCAGATCAGATGCACCAGAAAGAACACACAAATGTCTACTCAGGAGCTTTTAGTATTGCTTCAATGAACAATTTGGTTTTCATCTCCTTAAACATGTTTTTTATTTTAAGGTTAAGTTTGATCGATTGCCTGCTTAGTCGGTATCTCTTCATCAAAGCATCAATTATGTTTCTGGTGTTCACGGAAAGTCAAAACACCAGCTCTGTGGCTGGCTGTTAGTGGCAGTGATTGGTCATGGTGAGCATGGAAGGAAAAGAAATATCTGAACCAACTTGCGTATATGACGGAGTGCTAACATTGGAAACACGTCTGTTTACATTACACACCTTGTAAACAACGGCGTGATTACTAATTCCGTGGCAGGTATTGCCGTCTGCGTAATTCAGAGACGTTTGGGTCTGATCAGAATTGACTTTTCAATCTAGTAGAAAGTTGATCCTTTATATCTGCACCTTGGGCAATGCACTTTCAGCACCTCATTTTCTAGGACAAAATAACAGGGAGCCACGTTCCATTTGGTGAGCTATATCTGCTCAGCACAGCTGTTTCGCCCCAGAAACACTGCATCACGCGTCAACAGCACGGCGTGACCATAACATGACTCTAGGCGGTCTTCTCAGACACTCCAAACAATTAGGCACAGTTCGGCATGCCAGCAATTGGCAACAAAGCATCTAAAGGCATACTATAATTGCCTTAAACTTTTCCGTGCATTCAATTCTTTTTTTCAAAATTACTAAATGATAAAAAAGCCCACTTATGGGGTGCTCAAGCGAGGGGTCGCAGAGGCGGTGCAATGTGGAGAATGCTGAGGTAAGGCCTAGCACGTGGTAATACTATGTGAATATACTGGACACAGACTCTGATAACTAGTTAGCCGGAAAGACCCCGAGCGGTCTTCCGCATCTTTATTTATACCCCGGCGCGAGCCCGCACCGGGGTTGTGCGTGCGTGCGTGGAGGAAAAGATACAATGTAGGAGAGAGCCCGGGTGGCTCTCTACATCCCTCCTTTGTTTTAGTTCTTTCTGCTCCCACACACTAGGACCACAGTTCAAGGAGATGTCCATGCAAAGTCTCTTAGCCGTTGGCTGGGCTTCGGATTGGGCCTCAGGCTGTAGCGATGGTTCCGGGTTCCTGATGGTTCGACAACCCCAGCCGGGGTCGTCCTTGGATCTGCGCTCGCCTCTACTTCCCTTGGTTGACTCGGCTCGATGCCGAGGCCGGGTGACATTGGCCTCGGTTGGACATCCCCTCGTGACGGTCCTGGCAAGGAACTCGGGAGACTGTAGTAGTCCCAGTCTTCCAGCACCAGCTCCTCTGGTTCCGTCCCTACTACTCGCTGGTGTCCAGCAGCTGTTTCAGTTGCCTTCCTGAAGCACGAGATGTTTCGTGTCACGGTCTGTCCGTTTCTCCTTGCGGTGACCATTGTCCCTTGAACCTTGTCCACTCTCCACACTTCGGGCTCAAATGGCGTTCGAAACTTCCACCCGGGATGGCGATCCTTAACGACCACAGCATCCCCTTCTTTGATGTCTGGTTCTTTGGCGCGGCGATGCAGGCTTGCTTTGGTGTTGGTGGCCTGCCTCCGGGCTTGGGGAGCCTCAGCGTCCCTCTCTTCAGGCACCCACGTGCTCGTGGTGGGTATGCCGTCCCTGGGAGCCCGCTTGAACAGCACATGGGCCGGGGCGCACTTGGTCGTCGAGTGCGGTGTCTGTCGGTATGCTCCTAGAAATTGGTCCAGGGCCATCTCCAGGTCTTCTCCATTATCCACCGCTATCCGAAGGGCTCTATTTATGGTTCGCATCAGTCTCTCAACTTCTCCGTTGGCTTGAGGCCACAGCGGGGTGATCTTTCTGTGTTTGATTCGGAGGGCCTCCAGGTACGACTGGAACTCTCTCCCTTGAAAGGGGGGTCCGTTGTCGGACTTGATTTCCTCGGGGAGCCCCATCGTGGCGAACACGCGGTTTAGCACCTTCTTGACTTGTGGGAATGCTGTGGATGTTATGACCTCCACGATTGGGAACTTTGAGAAAGAGTCTACCAGCACCAACATGTGCCTTCCGTCCGGGAAGCTGCCGAAGTCGATACTGAGTTGAGTCCAGGGAGCCCGAGGTGCTTCTTCCATGATTACGGGTGCTGGGATGGGTTCACCCCCGGTGATCGTGCAGGCGTGGCAGGACCGTATCATCGCTTCCACTTGGCTGTCCATCGCCGGAAACCACACCTTACTCCTGAGGCGTGCCTTTGTTTTAGCTATGCCTTGGTGTCCCACATGGGCTAAGCTCAGAGCTCGTTGTTGGAGGCTTTCTGGCATGACAATGAGGTGCCCTCGCAGGATCACTCCTTCATCTCCCACACTGAGTTCGCTGCGTATTTGCCATAACTGCTGTCTGGCATGGCTCACTTCTGGTCGGAGGCTAGAGGCGCCATCGAGGAAATGGGCCCAGCGGTTTTCCTCGAGGGCTCGGCGGACTTTCGTCAGAGTTTCATCCTCTGCAGTGGCGTCTCCGATCTCTCTGAGCGACATGTTCTCTGGACATGCGGCCTGTGTGACCATGTGTACAATCTCCTCCACCTCCTCCCCTTCCTCGGTGGGTAGCTGCTGTGAGGTGACATCCGGGTGCCGTGACAGGTAGTCAGTGGGGTTGTGAGCCCCAGGCCGGAACACGACCTTGAATCGGTAGCCCTGCAGCTGGACAGCCCACCGTTCGATACGTGGGGGAGCTAACCGTGAGGTCCCGGCAAAGAGGGGCAGGAGAGGCTTGTGGTCTGTGACCACCGTGAATTCCTGTCCACAGAGGTAGAGATGGAAATGCTGGCATGCCCACTTGATGGCCAGGGCCTCCCTCTCTATCTGTGCATACCTGGTCTCCGTGTCCGTCAGCGCCTTGCTGGCATAGGAGACTGGTCTCCACTCCTCCGGCCCATACTCTTGCAAGAGAACGGCTCCTAGTCCCACGGGACTGGCGTCTACGATCAGTTCGGTCCTTCGCCGTGGCTGGAAGTAGGCCATTGTGGTGTTGTCTAGGAGACCAATCTTGATGTTCTGGAACGCCTTGCTTGCGGCTGCGGTCCAGTCCCATTTCTGATCAGCTTGGGTGAGGGTCCGGAGGGGTTCCGCGATGGCAGCCAGGTTTGGAATGAACCGGCCACAGTACGTGGCCATGCCCAAGAAACTGCGCACTTCAGTTGGGTTTCGAGGTGTGCTGGCAGCTTTGATCACCTCCGCTTTCTTGGGGTCCACTTTCAGGCCTTCCCTCGTGAATGTGTATCCAAAGAAGTCCACCGACTCTTGGTAGAAGGCACACTTGGCTCAGTGCAAGGTCAGCCCGCTGTCAGCAAGCCTCTGTAGGTTCGCCCTCAGGTAAACGTGGTGTTCTTCGAGGGTTGTGGAATATATGAGAATATCATCGCTGAGGTTAATTACTCCTCTCAGACCTGATAGCACCTCGCGAATGGCGTTTTGAAAAACCTCGGCCGCAGATGAGACGCCGAAGCTGAGCCGGGTGTAGCAACGCAGCCCTACGTGCGTCGAGAAGGTGGTGATGTACCTGCTGGCCGGCTCCAACTCCAGCTGGTGGTAACCTGAGTTGAGGTCCAGCTTTGAAAACCATTTTGCCCCGTTGAGGTCCGCTATGATATCATCCATGGTGGGGGTGATATGCCTCTCGCGCTTGACAGCTGTGTTCGGAAGCCTCATGTCCACGCATAAACGAATGGCTCCTGGCTGCTTTGGTTTGGGGGCGACGACCAATGGGGAGACCCAGGGTGTCGGGCCCGACACTTTCTCGATTACTCCCAGGTCTTCGAGCTTTCGCAACTCCTCTTCTACTTGCGGCCGGAGATTGAACGGTACCCGCCGGTGCCTGAGTGCCACGGGTTTGATCGTCGTGTCTATGTGTAGCTTGAATCTCCGTCCCTTTAGTTTGCGTAGGCCCTTGAACAGCTCGGGGAAGTCCTTTAGCATGAAGTCCGCGTGTGCCTGGTGCACCTGGTTGGCGAAGAATACCAGGCCGAGATCTTCCGCCGTGTGGCAGCTCAGGAGGGTACCCTTCTTGCCTTCCGTGATGTGGAACTTGGTCTCCGTAGAGTATTCCCCATTGACTACGGTGGTTTGGATCACTCCTCGAAGAGGTAGCGGTTCAGTCCCTCCATAGGTGTAGATTCTCGCCACAGATGGTGTCAGTGTCGGTTTCGGGGACATCCTTTCATATTGATCCGAGTCCATGACGTTGACGGACGCTCCAGTATCTATCAACGCGTTGACACTCGTCCCGTCAACCGTTATGGAGCACATGGGTGGCGGCCTCCTTTTTGTAGATGCTCGGCTAACATAGGAGACCATGTATACCTCGTCGTCTTCGTCGTCCTCGTACCTGGGCCGACGGTCTTGTGCTTCGGTGTCAGGAGGAGGTCGCTCCTGATCGAGTGATAGCTTTTGGATTCGCTGTGTCACCGCTCGGGCACGTGGGCCTGCTGATCTGAACTTTCCTCCCCGGCAGACGGCGCCAAAATGATTTAGACGTCCGCACTTGAGGCATGTCTTGCCTTTGGCGCCGCACCTGGCGGTGGCAGGGTGATCTTCGCCGCAGTATCCACATCGTGGTGGGCCCTGTCTCTGCCTTACTGGCGGGAATCGTCTGTGAATTGCGTCTACTCGCTCTTCTTTGATGGATCGGGGTTCTCGCCGTTGTCGGGGCGATTACCGGGGTGGGCAGCGCCACCTCCATCTCCTCGGCCCTGGCATCGGACAGTTCATGTGATCTGGCCAGGATGAGTATCTCGTCGAGCGATATCCCTGGTTGCCTGAGGATCAGTTTTCTCAGCAGCTTCGACTTGCATCCGACTATAATTTGGTCCCTGATTTCCTCCCGTGGGTCCGTGAAGGGGCATGTGCTCGCAAGGCGACGGAGTCGAGCGTAGTACATGTCGACAGATTCGGACTCAGTTTGCCAGGCGCGCTTGAACTTGAACTTTTCAAAGTCATTGTTGAGCTGTGGGTCGAAATGTGCGTTGAGGGCCGCGACAGCGGCATCGTAGTCATACTCGGGTCCGGTATTGGGGAGCGACTCAAACAGATCGTAGATCTCTTGACCTCCATACAAGATGAGGAGTGACCTCTTCACTGTCCCATCCGTCTCTCTGGGCCTTTGAAGTATAGATTGAGGCGTCCGACCCACGCTCTCCATCGGAGCGCAGCTGTTGCTGGGTCTGACGTTTTGCTGAAAGGCGGGATGGGCGCAGCGCCGGCATGCAGGTGGGCAGGAGGTGCAGGTGCAGGAGGTCCCACTAGGGCTTGGGCTCCCGCTTGTGCTTGGGCCTGTGGGAGCACTGCAGGCGCCGGTGGTGGCGGCTGGACCGCTGATGGTGGTGGCTGAACAGCCCGATCTTGGGCCGCTCCTGTCGCGTCTTGGTTCATGGTGGGGCTCTATGCGAGGTGTTCTGGTGCTTTCCGGGGTCGTGACTGTGTGCAAGGCAGGGCACCTGGGGCTCCAGGGAATGGCAGGTCGTCGGATGGTTTGCCAATGCAGGTTGTCCCTGTGTGTGATGGGGTTATTGTCCACTGCCACACCTCTCTGTGTTATGTCCCTTTCCTCCTCTTGTTCGTTTTTTTTTTTCTGTGGTATGTGGCTGCGTCACTGGTGGCCGTCGTCGTGTAGACGTGCAAACGAGGAGCCCAGATTGCCTTTGGCAATGCTTGATGAAAGCGCGCGTGCAGCGCGGGCCAGTTGAGCACGAGCGAGGCCGGGCGCGGAGCCTCGCGAGCACACGCGGCAGAGGCGCCGCTCAAGTGCCGTCTTCAGAGGGGCGGGTCCGCTGTAGGCCGCGGTCACGTGGTTCTGCAGCCGGGCCTCGGAGGCCGCAGGCACACCTCCTCCACGCCGGCCGGCGAATCGAGGAGAGCACGGTGATCGCGCAGGCGGGGCAGAAGGTACACTCACCCGCAGGATGACGAGGCTGCACCGTGGCTCCTCGAGTCCCGCCAGCTGAAGGCGCTCCCTCACGGGAGACGCGTGGGCGGGTCTCGGGCAACGGAGGAAGCGGCACAATGAAGCGGGTGGGCACCGCAGCAGGATACCGGCAACACGGCATGCAGGAGGCAGCAGGCACGCGTGATGAACAACCGGCCTCATCGCCAGTGTAGAATGCTGAGGTAAGGCCTAGCACGTGGTAATACTATGTGAATATACTGGACACAGACTCTCATAACTAGTTAGCCGGAAAGACCCCGAGCGGTCTTCCGCATCTTTATTTATACCCCGGCGCGAGCCCACCCCGGGGTTGTGCGTGCGTGCGTGGGGGAAAAGATACAATGTAGGAGAGAGCCCGGGTGGCTCTCTACACAATGGAGCTGGGAGCATGGCGAGGACACTCTCCTCAGCCAGGTCAGGCAGCACTTGCTCCCTCTCTACAAGCTGTCTCCATGGAGCCGACAGGTAGGAGGGAAAGGGAAAGCAAGTGCTGTGGGTGCTGTATAAAGCCAACCCTACACGGGGATAGGAGATGTGCACGCGTACGGAGTGCATATCTTCTGTCCCCCATCACAGGAGATGGCAGAGAGGAGACGCCATGCACGTGCACATGGCCTGTCCGTGCACGCACATGGTTTGTCTCCCTTTGCAAAGCAAAGCGATGACAACACTCTTGCCAAGGCGAAGCAGCGCTTCGATAGGCGAGACCTAAAAATGAATGGCTTTCGTTCTGCTGACATTTTATCCTGCTCATCCACAGTCTCAATGCATTTCGTATTTCAGGAAAAAAGCTTGCAATCCTGCCCATTTCATGCATAGAACACCACCTGCAGGCTAATTCATTGTGCTTTGCATGATTGGGATCATATCCCATCCCCATTGCCACTTTGTGGAATCAGAGAAACATACAAATTGTACCAATAAAAGGTTTATTCTTATCAACACTACCTACAGCAAAAGGCCCTCCTCTCACCAGTTAGTTACAGCAACTACCTGATGACTGCACCATCATTCCAACATGAAATGTAAGGTGAGTAGCATGACAGCACAGTGCGAGTGTATATGAACACGACAGAGGAGTATTCATTCACACAACGAAACACATTTTCCATAGAATCTGCAGTATTTTGGTTACTATTTGAAGAAAAAAAAACTGTCATAGAAATTGTATATAAATACGACTTAGGAAACCTTACTAAGATGTCAGATGTGGTATAATGTAGTCAACGATGTTGAGGGCGGATGACATGGATGGGCACATGCATCTTCAGGGCTATTAGGGTAAAGAAAACTTGTTCCTCCCATCTAGGAACATTCTTTAATAATACATACTGTTTTAACTTTCAATTTGTACCTTTTAATACTTATGTTTCAGAAAAGTGTTTAATTTGTCAAAGAATGTATTGTATTATCCCCGCTCCTTAGACAACTTTTTTTTTGTTCATGCTACCAATGTAAATTATTTGATGCTATAACTTGCAGAAGGTGTATGTGTGCTCACATTATCGTCATCAGATGGAAAGGATCCAGATTAGCTTTTAAAAAAACTTAGGACACCACCACGAGTATAATCTAATCATGTTCTTTTGGCAGAACTAGAAGCAATAAGTCTTAGATTTAAGATTTAGAGCCTGAATTAGATCTCAGTGGATGCGTTACTCCATCACAACGGTGACGGATATCCAGTCCACTAAAATATAAATCCCATAGGATATAATAGAACATATATTTTGGCGGAAGGGATACCAGTCACTAGTGTGACAGAATATGATGGAGTAACCCATCTACTGAGATCTAAATCAGGCCCTTAATCTTACGTCCACAGTCCTTTGCAGAGCAAGAAAACCTCTAAGATGTGGTCTGCATAATTGCTGTTTCTGAAGAATCAGGGGCCAGATGTAGGTAATCTCAAATTACCTATTCTTAAATACCGAATTTTACCGATTCGGTATTCAAGAATAGGTAAATGGGATGTAGATAATTTTTCGGTAACAATTACCAAATCGGTAAGATTCGGTAATTAAGAATCGGTATTTACCGATTCGGTATTTACCGAATCGGTAAATACCGATTCAGTAATTCCCATGGGGCTGGAGGCCCATAGGAATGAATGGGAATTACCGATTTGGTAAATACCGATTCGGTAAATACCGAATCGGTAAATACCGAATCGGTAATAGGGGGAACCCTTTCAAGGGTGGCAGGGTGTCACATTGACACCCTGTTGCACCCCTGAATAGTGCATGGGTGCACATGTGGCACACATACATGCCCTAAGGGCATGTATGTCTGCCACATGGCACTGAGAAAAATGCAAAAAATTGCTTTTTAAAAGGAATTCGTTATTTACCACCAACTAACAGTTGGTGGTAAATAACGAATCCTTAAATGTAAGAAGCACTCACTTGAGTGCTCCCTACATTACAGATTCGGTAATTTACCGAATAGGTATTTTAAGAATTCAGTAATTTACCGATTTCTTAAATTACCGATACCGAATCCTGAAATGTGGCCTCCTACATCTGAAAAGCCTAATACTGGCCGGTAACAGGCGAAATTCAGTAAATCCGGCCATAGCCGCCCGGTATTAGGCTTCCTACATCGGGCACCTAATTGTCAAATTCTGTGAGAGGCTGAAATAAAGTACTACATTTCCATTTATATTGCATATGAAGTGATTATATCTAATAATAGGTATGATAGAAATGGCCTTCTAATATGTCATGAATAAAAAAAAATGTTTATAAAATACACTATAACCGATGTGCCTTGCCTTGTCTCACTTCATATGAGTTTACAATGTAATTTAATACTTTCTATCTATATTTCATGTGGTGCAAGATGTTGTACAATGCTCAGTTGTTAATAGAATTAGAAGAATATGTTGTATGGGCAGTGTATCTTACAAAAACGTGCTGTGTCTTGCAGGTTATACGATAACAGGCACTCAGAGTCATGGTAAAATTAATGTTCACTTCATCGCTGCTCTAGAATTGAAAAGATACAGCGCGGTACTGAAATTGTTGGACAATTAACAGCAGAATTCCTAATAATCTATAATCAACATATCCTTTAGGGCTAAGTAGACATTGCTACCACACGCCTTGAGATGGTCAGCTGTGGTCAGTAGTCCACATACACAATGCTACCTATATTAGCTGTCCTGTCAGTGTCGATCCTCAGCATTAGCACATTGGCTGGGATTGTCACCAACGCATTCATCGTGGCAGTGAACCTCTACATCAGGGAACAAGGAGTCCGGCAGAATGCCTGTGACCTCATAGTCTGCACACTCGGGATCTCCAACATCTCGTTCCTCTTCACAATGACGGTGAATGACTTCTGCACATTTCTGTGGAGTGAACAATATTTCACAGCTGAAATCTACTCAACCTTTAACGTTCTCATCTTCTTTCCTATATTCTCAAGTTTCTGGTTCACGGTTTGCCTCTGCGTCTTTTACTGCATTCAGATTCTCATTTTTACCCAGCCCTTACTCATCAAGCTGAAGCAGAACATCTCCCAGGTTGTGCCTTGGCTGCTTTTGTGGTCTGTGTTGATCTCCTTGGCCATAAGTGTTCCTGCAGCCTGGAGTGCTGATTATAAGTTTAAAACAAATGCATCCACTGACTTCACAGTTAATATCACCCTGGTGGGAGCAATACCCAAACTGAATCTGTACTATCTACTGGTAAGCAATATCATTGGATGCACTGTGCCCCTACTACTTGTAGGCATCTCAAATGTACTAATCATAAAATCTCTTGTTGCTCATGCCAAACAGATGGTGCTGAGTTCCTCTTCTTCGGGCACCCCGCGTGGTGAGGCTGGTCTGCGGGCAGCAAAGACTGTGACATTGCTCCTGTTTCTCTATATTACGTTTTATGTTTCAGAGATACTGATGTTCATTGACATGTTCCCACCAACAAGTCCATGGTTTACCGTGTGCTTGATTGTGATTTACCTTTACTCTCCAACACAGTCAGTTATCCTGATCCTTGGAAGCCCCAAGCTAAAGAACACATCTCTCAAGATTCTCTCTCAATTAGCATGCTGTAAGTGAGGCTCATATCATGGGGATTTTATCAGTTTTTTGTATCTGTATTCAACATTAGGTGTCCAAGACTGTAAAATGATCTGTTGTGCATTGTATTTTGTATTTTTCAATAGGCTTACAGAGCTTCTTTGGGGACCTTATTTATGTGATGATGCAGCAATAAAATGGTGCCTAGTACTGAATATACTTTTACCATTACCGCAATATGAGTTCAGTATCAGTTGTGTTTGCTCCTAACACCATGCGCACCATGCACAGAAAAGCAGTGATTATATGTGCTAAATGTTTGCAAACATAATTAATTTACGTGCTTCTCCATTTTCACTAAAAGAGTAAATCAAATTCAACAATGGGATGATTGCTGAATGCAAGTGTTTGCACCTACTATTTACAACAGAATTTCAAAAGTGGTTTAATGAGCGACCGATTTAAAAAAGGTTTAACTGTGGCTTGGCAAAATGCATATTTCACTGAAACGGTATGCTTGCCAACCCATCGTTGGACAAAGGTCGGTAATAAAGTCAATTTTACACGGAACAATTGACACAAATATTCGTGACACAATGCACACCACCAGTTTCTTCTACATCCAGCATGTTATGGAATATAGTGGGTCAGAAAAACTGTTAATAATGATGGAATTTTCAAGACAGGAAACAATGAAGGTCATAGCTAAAACAGAATATCAAGTAATTAGGTTGGAATAGAGGTTCTGTGGTTAAAAGCTGGTACCCAGCTAACTCCATCGCTTGGTGCTCATAAACTTACCATATGGATGGATAGTAGGGTATACATCATTAATGCCATGCCACCGACTAGCTTGGTGTAATATTAACAAGCACAAAAAGCATTGTAATGGAGCTAACAGTCCAGAAGGGGTTGGAGATATCCACTGCAAGTGCTTTCATAAATACAAATCTTCAATTCAAAGAACTGAAAAATGTGCAAAACAGTACTTCTGTAAAATATGTGGTTATTATAGTGCATACCTGCCAACTGTAACTCTGAAAGCTCTGCAATGTGCTTGCGTTGTAAATTCAATGGCTTTGTCAATACTTTATTTATACAAGTAATTTTGTAAGTTGGTGCACCTATAATATTTGTTTGTTTAATCAAATGTACAAAATATTGGTATGCAAATAATACAACCATTTTTACAAGTTGTTTGTATTCTAAATGTTAGGATATCGAGTTTGATGTTTGTATTTGTCAATGAGCTTTGGAAAGTGGATACGTCAATAATAAGGGAAAGTAGCAAGACAAGGGGAAATGCTAAATAAAGTTGGATTCTGGAACTCTGTTGTAGGATGAGGAACAGGTGCCTTAAGCAGTAGATTTCAGTAAGAGAATCTACATGTGGTGTTGGAGGTTGTCAAGGGAAGAGGTTACATGCTCAAGAGAGTAATATCATTTTATAGTAGCAATTTTCCTAGTATCAATGTGCCTGTGAGATATACTTTATTATAAATTTTAAGTACAGGCCCATCTCAATAGAGGGATCAATCTTAAGCCTTTGTGAGTCATCTTCCCTAATAAGGGCCAGATTGTGATCTCAGTCGGCGAGATCATCGGTTTCACTTCTGACTACTTCTGAGACCAGCCTGTAATCCGTATGGATGGCATTTTATTCCGTCCGCATTATGATGCTTGACATGTCAGAGAGTGAGTTTGGGAGCCCCTAGCAGGGCTATCTTCTGTTTGTGACCCCCGATTAGGGGGCACCTATTGTGCCCCCTTGTTACTCTCTGCACTGTGTGGCAGGCACCTGCCACGTGGTTCAGGAATGAACACAGCCTCCCATTTCCATAAGGGAGCTTGTGCTACATCAAGTTTACGGTGTTAACATATGTTGCCATAGGGAAATGTGAGCATGCGACCACACCATATGCTGTCGCATCATAAGTAGGCCGTCGGGACCACTGTATGGAGGTTGGTCCCATTTCCGTCGGACATCGTAATCAGCCCCTAAATTTGAGGGGGAGAGGCACTGAATGCAAAATATATTTTGATGCATGAACTCTTTGGTGACATATGTGACACCAGAAAACAGGGCCAATCCTATTTGGCTTCACTAGCCCTTTGTTTAGACAGTAGTTTCATTGTTCCATACCTCATCTGTGGTTGAAAATGATTCAGCCAAAATAAACATAAACACCCATCTGCCAATTTCATTTTTGTTGCATTTCTGCCTATGCTGCTTTTTACTAACCCCGAATTAAGGTGCCCTGCTAATATTTTCTATGCTTTCCTGTATGCGGTTGATCCTCATCATTGTGTTGAAAGAAGTGAATTTCCCAAGTACTTAGACTCAGTTAAGAGTAGTAAAGCTTTATTTTAGGAGGAGGAGTGAAAAAGTTGGCAGTGTAGTTTTATTTTTTAGTTATTTATCCACTTACATTGTTCACCAGAAGTGATTGATATGAATGCAATTCACAGTGCAACCATGTTATTGTGTTTCAGACTGCATTGAGATGGTGGCTGCAATATCATTCAGCCAAAATAAACATAAACACCCTTCTGCCAATTTCATTTTTGTTGCATTTCTGCCTAGGCTGCTTTTTACTAACCCCGAATTAAGGTGCCCTGCTAATATGCTCTCTGCTTTCCTGTCTGACGTTCATCCTCATTATTGTGTTGAAAGGAGTCAATTTCCCAAGTACTTAGACTCAGTTGAGAGTAGTAAAGCTTTATCTTAGGAGGAGGAGTGAAAAAGTTGGCAGTGTAGAATTATTTTTTTAGTTATTTATCCATTTACATTGTTCACCAGAAGTGATTGGTATGAATGCGATTCACAGTGCAACCATATTATTGTGTTTCAGATCGCATTGAGATGGTGGCTGCAACAATATCACAATCAAACAACAAGAGAGTAAGGGTATAGGTATTCACTCTCTTATCCCTAGTTCTACTATTAATAAACAACAGGAGAGTGGCACGACTAAAAAAAACAGAACCTCACAAGGGATTATGTGAGGGACAGACAAAGAAAAAGTGAAAAATGGTGAAGGCCACACACAGAATGATGGTTAGGAAGAACCCTCACTCACCAACCTGGTGGTGACATGCTTCATCATCGGGTTCCCACTGGAAGGACCTAGCGTCCCCCCAGTGTGCTACAACGCCTGTTTACAGCGGAGCTAGTTCTTGTGTGTGTTGAGGTGATAATAGTAACCCAATTGTGCTCAGTGAAGTGCAATAAAAGGGGGGAAGAAAATAAAAAATGCTAGGTTGTGACTGCCAATTATTTTATTATTAGTCCAACCAGCACTGGTTAAAAACAAGTGATGAGTGGAATCATAGGGATAGTCTCAATAAATGGAGACCCCTAGTCCTCAATAGATATTAGAATAAATTTGGTCAACATGTTTCTGCTAACAGAGCCCGAGTCGCTCATCATTCATCAGGACCAGTAGTGTGATCCACCGGCGGTCTACACTTGCTAAGGTGCATCTAACCGTGAGGATATTAGTGTGAAAAAGGTTAAAAAAAGTACTACTTTGCTTAAGTATACTCACAGCAAAGGCCGTAATGAGGCACACTCAGCTAATCGCTGGGGCCAAGTACCTGTAAAACAAATTGTATTAGGCGTGTTACAGATTGACAATGTTCAAATCTTTCAGACAGTACTTTTGGATCTCATTCCCTTCACCAAAATCCACCATTCCCAGTGATCTCTTATGAGGAAAAGATATGGAGATGTGAAAAGTGCACTTTGCTATATTAATTAGACAAAGTATCATAGTGTCTGTCTCAAATGCCTGGCAACATGTAGCAGGCAGAATGTTCCAAATCCACCAAAATTAGTAATAAGGTGAATCAAATGAGGATAGATTAATTAAATATCTCTCATGCAAGGTTTCTTTTTTTAGGAGAAAAATGAAAAATGCACTTTTAAAAAACGAGACAATAAAATCCTTGATTATCTTTGTCTTTGAAACAAGGAAGAAAGATAGGTTTCTGCAACAATATACCATAGCAGCGGCAAAGTGTTTTGAGCTCCATAAAAAAGACTAAGGGCCTGCTTTAAATAGTGGTGCTATGCATACTCTGTTGCTTCTACATCAGAGCATTCTTACCGCCAATATGTAGGTGGACTATAGTTTGGAAACAGTGGAGACTACTCCATCCCCACAAAGTCCAAACTTCTCTCATGACCCAACAGAGAAAGGGCTAACAGAGAAATGGCTACATGTCCACCTAATTTAGATGGGTGGGCAAATAGCAGTTTTTTATTGCCTGTCACTGAAAAGAAATCCCTGGTGGTAAATGGCAGTAAAAAACAAGAAAATTGCCCCAAGACAAGTGGGCATTGTTTTTTTAAAGTAATTTTCAAAAAGAAAATGCAACTTCAGGGTTTTCTTTTTGAAAGAAAAAAAATAAGTTTGATCGATAGCTGTGTCAGTGGTAGCTGCCAATGAATCAGAAAGGACCACAGTCTTGTCGATAATTTCAAGATTTGGTATGCTGGGATTCCATCAGGGTGATAGAGTAATTTACTCCATCACCATGACAGACTTTATCTAACCCTACCAAGATACAAATCAGCTTTAGAACGGAAGGAAGAAATTCTCAATGGGTGAAGGCGCAAAAAGATTTCCCCCATAGCGAGGAATTCTGTGGCAGTGAGATTTGTCTTTCTCCTGTTCTGAGCTTTTCCCATCAAAACCAATATCTTCAGTAGGACCTCATGCAGTGGCTATCTAGCTTTGAGAGCGATCCATTGAATAGAGCTAGCAACCATTTCAGACATAAAATCAGAAGGGAAAGTGCTTGGTCGGGACAAACCTGCTGCTATATCTGACCCACGCTCCATCGGAGTTGGCCTGTAATCTCACTTAGATCTCGTAAACAGTGGCTAATGATTGTTGCTTCACTTTTTAAAGTGCTTTTTGCCCTAAATATTAAAAAAATCATGGGCCAGATGTATGATGGTTTTCAGCGTGTAGGCCCAAATAAATTGTGACTCGCAAAATACAGTTTTGCAACTCAATATTAGGAAGTGGCTTTTCCTTTCAAATAGAGACTCCATAGCCATGTACAAATGTTTTGTGACCGCAATTGTGGTCACAAAACACTCACAATTTACCACCTACTTCCCCTTTGCAAATGCATGCACATTTATATTGAAATGGTTTCGTAGCAAAAGATATATGCGGCTTTATTCCAGTGGCGACTAGTGGAATTAAAAAATGTGCGCATGTGAGTGAAGCAAGCAAGCCCGATTCATATCAGGAGGATTTCTGGTTTGGAAAAAATTGTGACTACAGAAGAGGGATATATGGTACCAGGCAAGACAGCTTGGTCCCTCCCTTACACAATATAAAATACATAACATAGAAACAGAAACGTGTCCAAAGATACACACTTGCAATTTAAACACCCCTTTTAGTGCACAGCAGCCATTTTTTTTCTGAATGAGATGGTCAATATTACACAGTACAGCAACAAATTCTACATGACATATTTAATGGCTACAAGTAAAAAAACATATTCAGTTGAAACAAACCTTTAATTTTCAGGAAGTCAGTAAAAACTTTGCATTTATGAGCAAGAGAAGTTTGTTAAAAAAAATATGTTAAATACTTTGTACATCACTTTAAAACTTGGATGCAAGTACTTTCAAAAGCTGTTAACTAAAAATTAATCATGAAATGAAACTGACAAACATCCCTTAAAATACAAGAAATATCCATTTAAAAACTTTTATTTTTTAGAAAGAAGAAAAATAATATATTAATAATATGATAGGGATAATTGTTCCAATAAATAGAACTTTGCACTATCAAATGCTTTGTATGTAACTCTGAGACCCCTGTGCCTGTCAATACGGCTGAAAACAGTTGAATAGGAATAGGTTATGAAATTAAATAATGTTGTACTGTTGGACTTGGCCCTTCTAGCAGGTTCACCCCTAAACTTTTTGCTTTGTGAATGTGAATTGGTGGTAGTGATTTTTGGTTGCTGCGCACTTTCACTGTGTCCCAGTGGAAAGTGGGTGCGCACTCTGAGTGCGTGGAGTAAGGTTGGCCTGCCCTCCCGTAGGAATGCATTGGGAATGTCTGTGTCCCTGGTAGTTCCTGATGCGTGAGGTTTGCAGGCTCGAGTTTGGTATGTGCAGACTCGTGTGATTGAATGCTGTGCAATGATGTATGCGGCGTGTATGTGTCTAGTGCGGAAGTGCCACTTCTAGACATGGGTGTGCTTGTGCAGTCAGTGTGCTGGAACGTGATTGGCTGGAGCTATCTGGTGAGCCTGGCTCCAGGACTCTGGATGGGTCTGCCCGGTTTTAAGTGTGGAGATTAGCATGCTGATGGCTGGGGAGGAGTGCACCTGGATCCTGAATAGGGCTGGGCTTTCCCCACACAATGCTAGCTCCACCCCCTGTGGTGCAACTGATGACCCTAGCCCTGCCAGTGAATAGAGTGAGGGGCTGAGCACATCAAGGGTGCTCCCAGACCAGCTGCAACTGTTTTTTCCTCTCACCCTGAAGCCAGACAAAGGGTTTCACTGTATAAAAAGGGGATGTGTCCCCTGACAAAATGTTCTCTTCCTGGATCCATTTCTGGAGGGGGGCTGCTGCTGGGCGCCAGGAGGACCGCCACTTGGACTGCCTCCCTGCGTGGAGGCCCAGTGAGCTGGCTCTGGGCCCAGCTTTTTCCCCCTGCCTGCCTCCAGAACTTGCTGGAACTTTATTCTGATCCCTAGCGCTGAGTGCTTGATTTTGCTTATAGCGCTTGGTAGTGCTTTTATTTTCCTTTTTGCGGCTGCCCACGCCGCGTGCTGCCGTGTGGCTGCCCTTTGTTAACCCCTGATGGGTGCCCACCGCCCCAGGGACCTTGCCGGCATCATTATTTACTTTGAGGGAGCCCACTCCTCGCTTTGCCGGAAGAAATCACCGCCGCGGACCCAGGGTCTGCCTGCATCATCGTCCCGCTGCACGGGGATAGGCCAGCCAGAAGAAGTGGTGCCTGGCAATTGGAGGCCCGGCTGCAGAGTGAAGCCCACGTGGTCAGGGGCTTGACCGCAGCGCCGTGCTGGGATTGGCCCAGCGCAGGAGAGCAATCCAGCCAACCGCACTCGCTTGATGAACCGCGCCGGCAAGAGAGACTGCGAGAGAAGCCGTCCCGTGAGCTGGCCGGAGAAGAGAGCGGCTGGAAGAGCAGGCAGGGCTCCGGTGCGGAGGTGGAGCCCTGCGCTGCTGGAAGGAGACCGGCAGTGTTTCCCGCCCCCGCCGAACTAGCAAGATCACGGTGAGTGCTGGGGCAGTTTTCTCTTTGTGCTCAGAGTCCACGAGGGACTCCAACGCCCGAGGGCATTCTACCTTCGAGCCAGAGAGACTCAGGGCCCAGATTGTGTGTGGAGCCCTGAGAGGGCTCCGGGGGCAATTCCATTCTCGAGTCCCCCGAGGAGGGACTCCAACGATGCCCGCATTTGAAATTAGGAGCCCAAAGAGGCTTGTGGTGCCGCATTTGTTCTTAGAGCCTGCAGGGCTCTTGGGGCGGTTTATGTTATATCGAGTCCCCCGAGCGGGACTCCAACATCGGGGGTAATTGCTGCATTGTCTTCTAGAGCCCTGAGGCTCAAGAAGGGTCATTTGTTTCTTTTGAGCCTAGAGAGGCTCCGAGTGGCACACTTAGTTAGCGAGCCCTGAGAGGCTCTTGGTTGCCAATTTGTTCCTGAGTCCCCCGAGTGGGACTCCAACGACGGTCCAGCCCATATTTGTTTTCGAACCCTGAGAGGCTCCAACGTTGGCAGCATTGCTTTGAGAGCCCAGCAAGGCTCCCAAGTTGGCCCCCTCATTATCTACACAGCTACCCCGCACTTAGTGGGCAGCTGCTACGTTTAGGCCCCTGACACTGGGGCACAGGGCGTCCTAGCCCCAACAAGGCCACTTGGCCTAGGGACTGCCACAGGTGGTGGCTCATGTGAGTTTTGCGCAATTGTGTTTTCCTACAGCTCTGAATTTGTTCCTATACGTCATGTGCCTTGTTCTTACACCACTGAATGTATGATTATGCATCATGTGTTTTCCTTCCCTACACCTCTGAATGTGTTGTGATACATCATGTCTAATGTGCTTATACCCCTACAGCTATTGTGATACTTAGGTGGTTGTTTTTCTCCTAGTACAGGTGTTGCTAGTGAGGTCCTGGTGCCCTGCGTGATATTCTCCTAAGGTGGTTAGGGTTGCGTAGGTGGTACTTACCTGTTACCAGTAGTTACTGGTTGTGTGCTAATTTCTGCTACAGTGATTCTATGTTCTAAGTGCTAGTTCTAAAAGTGCTGATTCCTGACAGTGGTCCATGTGGCCTTGTCTACATATCCCTTGTAAATTCTGCCCGTGCCTGTTGGCACATTGTAAAATGTGTGTTTTTATCTAATGCGTTTTGGTATAATACAAAGGCTATTTTTATATAACCTTGTGTGGAGTTTCCTTTGTGGTGGGCCTTGGGTGTTGTTGCTGGGTGCGCGCGCAAACACTTAACCTACATAGCCTCCACGTTTAGCCTTGCTGCTCGTGTCACGTTACCTAGAGGGTGAGCAGGGGTTATCTTGGCGTGTAACTCCCTTGCCCTGACTTGGAAATGGTGGTCTCTGACTGACTTTGGCGCAAGCCCTGGCCAGCCAGGGATCCCATTTCTAACATTGGTGGCAGGATCCGAATATGTGATTGCGTTGCACCGCAGTGGCAACTGGCCGCACTACAAAACTCTGAATTTTAGATGGTCACATTTTGGGATTATTATTTTTTGAAGTTCTGTTATTTCTTTTCATAAGAGTGTCATTTTCAAAGTATGTCTAGTACATTTGTTCCCCACCCTGCTCCCAGAGTTTGGTACCTGTGTCACGTGTGGTCAGGTTGAGAAATCAGGGGTGGTAAAAACTGCTTTTTCGGTCCGAGGGGGGGGGGGGGGGGTGTGGATGAATTGTGTGTTGCCCAGGGATCCCATTTCTAACATGTACATTTCAAGAACCATCCTTTAAGAATAAATATGATTCTTTCTACTCATCTAGCTGAGGGCGTGTTGCTAAGCCCCAGTCCATTGACTCCGCGCAAAAAACCTCTTTCTCCTTGGAACCTGCCAACTCCTCGTGGCCCCCGCTTCGCGGGAGCCGCTCATGACCTTACCGCCGAAGGAGTGTTGTCCCTGCTGTTGCAGGGAACTGTAGCAGCGTTAGACTTGGGCCCCGGATTGACACCCACTGGTTGACGACGGGACGGAACTGCGAGGACCAGCGTGCTGTGCGGCGTGGATCGGCCGCAGCTAGTCCTCTTCCCGCCCCTCTTCACCTCCTCCTATTTATTCTGGTTTCAAAGCCCAGGCCAAGGGTGGGCCCGTTTAGAGACCGTGTGAGGCTGGGCTGTGCCCCTCCTTTTGCTTCTTTGCTTGCGTAAACCCTTCTATATGCATGTTTATTGTATTAGAAATTTATTTTTTGCATTAGTGACAGTGGACCCTCTGCTGTTTAGACCATGAGTACGCGGGGAAGTAGAAGTAAGACGGCTGCAGGGGGGGCCTCTTTAACGGGTACACTTGATAATTTTCTAATTAGGGCAAACGCATTTATAGACCAAGAGATTACCCAATTAGAGCGCAGAGTGTCCCAGGATTTGGCTGTAGTTAGAAGATCTTCCCTGGGCCTTCTTGCCTCAGCCAAAACCCCCGAACAGCATAGGGCTGCCGGTTCAATTGACACTCACGCTGTACGTCATAGCCTGCCCAACATTGTGCATCTCACATATTATCCGACTCCCAAATCAGCTTGGAATTAGAAAAAACTCCGATTTTGGCTGTCAATGTTACCCAAGAGGATAATAGCCCCAGCCACTCCAGGCAGAGGAGGGAGGGGGCTATTCCTAAAATCCCCAAAATTCCTAAAATACCGAAATCAAGAAAACCCAAGGGTAGGGGTGAATTACACAAAGAAAAAAGGGGCGAAATTGTCCAAACCCTGCAGGTAGAATACGATCATTTAAGCACAGTTGCTTCAAAGGAGGATACAACCTCTGAAGTGGTAATGGTACAAATTAATTCAGCAGAGAGAAGTGTTAATATTGATAACGATGATAGCATACTCTTGTAAAAAATGTGGGAGCTTTTTAAATCTTATTTTTCCCCGATTGAGACAAGACTTTCTCACATTGAAAAGCTGATAGCTGACTTATGCGCTCTGCCTAAAAACACTAAAGCTCAGGCAGCACCTAAAGCAGGGGGTACAAAACCAATCAACACTAAACCCGCAGACCTAGTAGTTAAAAACTTGCCAGCCCCAGTGATTAGCACCAAATTAAAGACTACATCTGCCCCCGAGAAGACAACTGCAGATAAGCCCAAAGTCTGCGCTCCTCCCCTGCAAGAGGAGACTACACCATGTAGGGCGCACACTTTGCAATCTAGAGAGATCAGGAATAAAGGTTTGCAGGCTCGAGTTTGGTATGTGCAGACTCGTGTGATTGAATGCTGTGCAATGATGTATGCGGCGTGTATGTGTCTAGTGCGGAAGTGCCACTTCTAGACATGGGTGTGCTTGTGCAGTCAGTGTGCTGGAACGTGATTGGCTGGAGCTATCTGGTGAGCCTGGCTCCAGGACTCTGGATGGGTCTGCCCGGTTTTAAGTGTGGAGATTAGCATGCTGATGGCTGGGGAGGAGTGCACCTGGATCCTGAATAGGGCTGGGCTTTCCCCACACAATGCTAGCTCCACCCCCTGTGGTGCAACTGATGACCCTAGCCCTGCCAGTGAATAGAGTGAGGGGCTGAGCACATCAAGGGTGCTCCCAGACCAGCTGCAACTGTTTTTTCCTCTCACCCTGAAGCCAGACAAAGGGTTTCACTGTATAAAAAGGGGATGTGTCCCCTGACAAAATGTTCTCTTCCTGGATCCATTTCTGGAGGGGGGCTGCTGCTGGGCGCCAGGAGGACCGCCACTTGGACTGCCTCCCTGCGTGGAGGCCCAGTGAGCTGGCTCTGGGCCCAGCCTTTTCCCCCTGCCTGCCTCCAGAACTTGCTGGAACTTTATTCTGATCCCTAGCGCTGAGTGCTTGATTTTGCTTATAGCGCTTGGTAGTGCTTTTATTTTCCTTTTTGCGGCTGCCCACGCTGCGTGCTGCCGTGTGGCTGCCCTTTGTTAACCCCTGATGGGTGCCCACTGCCCCAGGGACCTTGCCGGCATCATTATTTACTTTGAGGGAGCCCACTCCTCGCTTTGCCGGAAGAAATCACCGCCGCGGACCCAGGGTCTGCCTGCATCATCGTCCCGCTGCACGGGGATAGGCCAGCCAGAAGAAGTGGTGCCTGGCAATTGGAGGCCCGGCTGCAGAGTGAAGCCCACGTGGTCAGGGGCTTGACCGCAGCGCCGTGCTGGGATTGGCCCAGCGCAGGAGAGCAATCCAGCCAACCGCACTCGCTTGAGGAACCGCGCCGGCAAGAGAGACTGCGAGAGAAGCCGTCCCGTGAGCTGGCCGGAGAAGAGAGCGGCTGGAAGAGCAGGCAGGGCTCCGGTGCGGAGGTGGAGCCCTGCGCTGCTGGAAGGAGACCGGCAGTGTTTCCCGCCCCCGCCGAACCAGCAAGATCACGGTGAGTGCTGGGGCAGTTTTCTCTTTGTGCTCAGAGTCCACGAGGGACTCCAACGCCCGAGGGCATTCTTCCTTCGAGCCAGAGAGACTCAGGGCCCAGATTGTGTGTGGAGCCCTGAGAGGGCTCCGGGGGCAATTCCATTCTCGAGTCCCCCGAGGAGGGACTCCAACGATGCCCGCATTTGAAATTAGGAGCCCAAAGAGGCTTGTGGTGCCGCATTTTTTCTTAGAGCCTGCAGGGCTCTTGGGGCGGTTTATGTTATATCGAGTCCCCCGAGCGGGACTCCAACATCGGGGGTAATTGCTGCATTGTCTTCTAGAGCCCTGAGGCTCAAGAAGGGTCATTTGTTTCTTTTGAGCCTAGAGAGGCTCCGAGTGGCACACTTAGTTAGCGAGCCCTGAGAGGCTCTTGGTTGCAAATTTGTTCCTGAGTCCCCCGAGTGGGACTCCAACGACGGTCCAGCCCATATTTGTTTTCGAACCCTGAGAGGCTCCAACGTTGGCAGCATTGCTTTGAGAGCCCAGCAAGGCTCCCAAGTTGGCCCCCTCATTATCTACACAGCTACCCCGCACTTAGTGGGCAGCTGCTACGTTTAGGCCCCTGACACTGGGGCACAGGGCGTCCTAGCCCCAACAAGGCCACTTGGCCTAGGGACTGCCACAGGTGGTGGCTCATGTGAGTTTTGCGCAATTGTGTTTTCCTGCAGCTCTGAATTTGTTCCTATACGTCATGTGCCTTGTTCTTACACCACTGAATGTATGATTATGCATCATGTGTTTTCCTTCCCTACACCTCTGAATGTGTTGTGATACATCATGTCTAATGTGCTTATACCCCTACAGCTATTGTGATACTTAGGTGGTTGTTTTTCTCCTAGTACAGGTGTTGCTAGTGAGGTCCTGGTGCCCTGCGTGATATTCTCCTAAGGTGGTTAGGGTTGCGTAGGTGGTACTTACCTGTTACCAGTAGTTACTGGTTGTGTGCTAATTTCTGCTACAGTGATTCTATGTTCTAAGTGCTAGTTCTAAAAGTGCTGATTCCTGACAGTGGTCCATATGGCCTTGTCTACATATCCCTTGTAAATTCTGCCCGTGCCTGTTGGCACATTGTAAAATGTGTGTTTTTATCTAATGCGTTTTGGTATAATACAAAGGCTATTTTTATATAACCTTGTGTGGAGTTTCCTTTGTGGTGGGCCTTGGGTGTTGTTGCTGGGTGCGCGCGCAAACACTTAACCTACATAGCCTCCACGTTTAGCCTTGCTGCTCGTGTCACGTTACCTAGAGGGTGAGCAGGGGTTATCTTGGCGTGTAACTCCCTTGCCCTGACTTGGAAATGGTGGTCTCTGACTGACTTTGGCGCAAGCCCTGGCCAGCCAGGGATCCCATTTCTAACATTGGTGGCAGGATCCGAATTTGTGATTGCGTTGCACCGCAGTGGCAACTGGCCGCACTACAAAACTCTGAATTTTAGATGGTCACATTTTGGGATTATTATTTTTTGAAGTTCTGTTATTTCTTTTCATAAGAGTGTCATTTTCAAAGTATGTCTAGTACATTTGTTCCCCACCCTGCTCCCAGAGTTTGGTACCTGTGTCACGTGTGGTCAGGTTGAGAAATCAGGGGTGGTAAAAACTGCTTTTTCGGTCCGAGGGGGGGGGGGGGGGGGGTGTGGATGAATTGTGTGTTGCCCAGGGATCCCATTTCTAACATGTACATTTCAAGAACCATCCTTTAAGAATAAATATGATTCTTTCTACTCATCTAGCTGAGGGCGTGTTGCTAAGCCCCAGTCCATTGACTCCGCGCAAAAAACCTCTTTCTCCTTGGAACCTGCCAACTCCTCGTGGCCCCCGCTTCGCGGGAGCCGCTCATGACCTTACCGCCGAAGGAGTGTTGTCCCTGCTGTTGCAGGGAACTGTAGCAGCGTTAGACTTGGGCCCCGGATTGACACCCACTGGTTGACGACGGGACGGAACTGCGAGGACCAGCGTGCTGTGCGGCGTGGATCGGCCGCAGCTAGTCCTCTTCCCGCCCCTCTTCACCTCCTCCTATTTATTCTGGTTTCAAAGCCCAGGCCAAGGGTGGGCCCGTTTAGAGACCGTGTGAGGCTGGGCTGTGCCCCTCCTTTTGCTTCTTTGCTTGCGTAAACCCTTCTATATGCATGTTTATTGTATTAGAAATTTATTTTTTGCATTAGTGACAGTGGACCCTCTGCTGTTTAGACCATGAGTACGCGGGGAAGTAGAAGTAAGACGGCTGCAGGGGGGGCCTCTTTAACGGGTACACTTGATAATTTTCTAATTAGGGCAAACGCATTTATAGACCAAGAGATTACCCAATTAGAGCGCAGAGTGTCCCAGGATTTGGCTGTAGTTAGAAGATCTTCCCTGGGCCTTCTTGCCTCAGCCAAAACCCCCGAACAGCATAGGGCTGCCGGTTCAATTGACACTCACGCTGTACGTCATAGCCTGCCCAACATTGTGCATCTCACATATTATCCGACTCCCAAATCAGCTTGGAATTAGAAAAAACTCCGATTTTGGCTGTCAATGTTACCCAAGAGGATAATAGCCCCAGCCACTCCAGGCAGAGGAGGGAGGGGGCTATTCCTAAAATCCCCAAAATTCCTAAAATACCGAAATCAAGAAAACCCAAGGGTAGGGGTGAATTACACAAAGAAAAAAGGGGCGAAATTGTCCAAACCCTGCAGGTAGAATACGATCATTTAAGCACAGTTGCTTCAAAGGAGGATACAACCTCTGAAGTGGTAATGGTACAAATTAATTCAGCAGAGAGAAGTGTTAATATTGATAACGATGATAGCATACTCTTGTAAAAAATGTGGGAGCTTTTTAAATCTTATTTTTCCCCGATTGAGACAAGACTTTCTCACATTGAAAAGCTGATAGCTGACTTATGCGCTCTGCCTAAAAACACTAAAGCTCAGGCAGCACCTAAAGCAGGGGGTACAAAACCAATCAACACTAAACCCGCAGACCTAGTAGTTAAAAACTTGCCAGCCCCAGTGATTAGCACCAAATTAAAGAATACATCTGCCCCCGAGAAGACAACTGCAGATAAGCCCAAAGTCTGCGCTCCTCCCCTGCAAGAGGAGACTACACCATGTAGGGCGCACACTTTGCAATCTAGAGAGATCAGGAATAAAGGGCCACTAGATAGGCCACGAGCTGTAAATCTGCCCCCTGAGGCAAATCCTTATGTTGTAGTTATGACCGGAGTACCGGAATTGGGTGATGCGGCTGATGAACCAAACTGGTCTCTAGTAAATAAGGTTCAACATTGGCTCAATTCTCACCGCCCCCTACACCCTCACCGTACAAGTACGATTTTGACGGTGCGTAGGGTTTTTTGGGTGGGACATTAGAGGAAAATGGTCCAGGGCGTCTGCGTCCTGATCAATTTTGAGGATCCGTACGTGGTCGAGCACATATGTTCTTGGAACACGAAAAACAGCCTTGAGGGAATCCAAACCAAAAGACTCTTTTCTTTTTACCCTTCGAGAAATTGCCATAACCGTGAGGTAAGCTATGACGGGAATTGGCGTAGAATAGGGCAGCATGAGCGGGGGGTAAGGGGAATGCAACCCACCAGGGACCTAGACTATGGAGGAGAACACAGAGGTTTCCAGATCACAAACAGGTTTAGCTGTTTGGATATGGTCGACTGACGGTCACCGAATATTAGTCTGACAAAAATAAAGTGTACAAGCATTACTAATTCCATCAGTAAAGCCATTGGGTTCACAAATGTTTGTCTAAATGTCCAAAGTTCTCAGTTAATTAAAGACAAATCTGTAGTTCTAAACATCGGTCCAACAATTACAGAGCTAGACATTATGGTTGATCCACCGAACAATTCCACTGTAGAAATAGGTGGAATCTTTAAAACTAGTCCTAATTACTCCGATGAAATAGTGGGGGGTGATGGAGAAACAACAAGAGACGTCACCGAAATTTTGACTCCGAGGGACGTAATCCCATCGATGGTAGTAGATTCCCCACTAGATAAGAACAGGGGCAGGCTGGCTTTGACCTCCTGGAATATAGCGGGCCTGTCCAGCAAAGTTAAAGATCCAATTTTCCGAGCATACATAGATAACTTTGACATAATTTGACTCCAGGAATGCTGGGAACAGTCCGAGATCCATTTAAATGGGTATCGTACCTTCTTTTCCCCAGCGCATCAGACCAATAGGGGTAGGTCCTCAGGCGGTTTATGCACTTTTATATCCAATACTGCTAATCTGTCAGCCAAATGGTTTCCCAGCAAGAGTTATAACCAGTACTATCAGGCACTTACTCTCAAAGTAGGAGGGAAGCAACTCATCAGACTGATCAACTTATACAACAATATTCCTGGAGTTGATTGCAAACGGGTTTTAGACGAATTAAATATGGATTTATGTGGGGAAACTGGGTCAGAGCAAGAGGAAATGTGTACTATGGTGACAGGAGACTTTAATTGCCACCTCTGTCCCCAGGAGAAGTGTGGCTCACTGGCTACAGGCGGCAGACCCGTAAGCAGAGGGCAGCCCGGGACCAGGGTTCGATTCCCGATGCGGCAGGGTCGTGGACCAGGGTCAGCGGACTCGATAATTCTCGCCTTGGTGCCTACTCTAGTCAGAGACCACACTCGGCAACTCTGGGCATCAGCTTGCCTCATCTTCACAACGCCCCCCCCAGACTGCCGGGGATGCTTGGTCGCACCTTAGAGATCCCCATCAGAGACCATCTCTCAGGGTGAGCCAGGACGGGTTCCCCAGCGGTCGAAGCGTGGAGATACTCCTCCGGGAGTCGATTCCTAGCGCTATATAAACCCGCAATTAAATAAATTCAATTAAATATGGTAACCTAAATATATGTGGTATGGTCAACCTAAAGGGAGATCCATGTTCCCATTTTGAGCATTCTATGCTGGGAAACTTGCTCAATAACTTGCTATTTGAGCAAGATTTGAGCTTTGTAAATGAACTCTGTATTCCCCAGGAAAAGTTTCAACCAACTTTTAATGGCAGGGGAATTAAGTCAGTGAATGACTATACCCTGATCACTACTAGTTATCACTGCAATGTCATTATGTTCAAAACTGAGGACATTGCACTTAGTGTAAACAACAAAACAAAGATGCCAGTGCTGATAAAAGTGAATGTAAAGTGAGGTAAATCCTCCACTAACTGAAAATCAAATTCAGAAAAGGGATTGCTTTTTATTCGCAGCTTTATTATGTATTCAATAAATTTTTTATAAAATGCATTTGTACATTTGGGGATGAAACATTAAAGGAAAAACAAGGATGCAAAGGGACACATGAAAAGGCAATCAAATTAGGGCGAACCACCATTCGTTCCTACAATCATATCACTTTCACCAAGCATTCAACAGCACACAAGCTAGTTTCACTCATACCATATATACATTATCTACAACAGGAAAAAAGGAAAAAACAAAAGACACTGTAACTGCCTGAATGTAAACACACTATTTGTACTCCGTAGTGGCAAATGACAAGGGTTTAGCACTTTCGAACAGTTTTTTGCAAATCAGATAGCAATTAAAGAGTGTCCAACAAATAGCTAATGATCTATGAAAAGTTGTAACTCTTGGATCAGTGGCAGAACAGTGTGAGGAAGGGCCTACGCGTTTCGAATCTCCTATGATTCCTTGGAGATTCTCATCAGGGCCTTTAAGCAACACCTAATGTAGCAGGCGGTGGTCCGCAGTAGGGAAGTGTCGGGGAAATTGACCCAACCCTCGCTACGAAGAGCTGCAAAGTCCAAGCGTGTTGAGGGGGGTGCAAGGTCTGCACTGGCAGGGCTGTGAAGCAACGTATCTGTGTTGTTTGAATAGCGGCGTCCTTTAAATCCAGGGCGGAGCGCCTATCGTTTAATCTGGCATCCTCCGTGGGAGAAGAAAAACAGCGTCAGCACAAGCAGGCAAATGTCCAGTGTGCCTGCTGAACCCGGTTCGAAAAGAGATGGTCCTGGAAACCCGCACTCGATCGGCGTCGATGTAAGCGCTACTCACTCGCGCATGCGCGAGTGAGTAGCGCTTACATCGACGAGTGAGTAGCGCTTACATCGACGCCGATCGAGTGCGGGTTTCCAGGACCATCTCTTTTCGAACCGGGTTCAGCAGGCACACTGGACATTTGCCTGCTTGTGCTGACGCTGTTTTTCTTCTCCCACGGAGGATGCCAGATTAAACGATAGGCGCTCCGCCCTGGATTTAAAGGACGCCGCTATTCAAACAACACAGATACGTTGCTTCACAGCCCTGCCAGTGCAGACCTTGCACCCCCCTCAACACGCTTGGACTTTGCAGCTCTTCGTAGCGAGGGTTGGGTCCATTTCCCCGACACTTCCCTACTGCGGACCACCGCCTGCTACATTAGGTGTTGCTTAAAGGCCCTGATGAGAATCTCCAAGGAATCATAGGAGATTCGAAATGCGTAGGCCCTTCCTCACACTGTTCTGCCACTGATCCAAGAGTTACAACTTTTCATAGATCATTAGCTATTTGTTGGACACTCTTTAATTGCTATCTGATTTGCAAAAAACTGTTCGAAAGTGCTAAACCCTTGTCATTTGCCACTACGGAGTACAAATAGTGTGTTTACATTCAGGCAGTTACAGTGTCTTTTGTTTTTTCCTTTTTTCCTGTTGTAGATAATGTATATATGGTATGAGTGAAACTAGCTTGTGTGCTGTTGAATGCTTGGTGAAAGTGATATGATTGTAGGAACGAATGGTGGTTCGCCCTAATTTGATTGCCTTTTCATGTGTCCCCTTGCATCCTTGTTTTTCCTTTAATGTTTCATCCCCAAATGTACAAATGCATTTTATAAAAAATTTATTGAATACATAATAAAGCTGCGAATAAAAAGCAATCCCTTTTCTGAATTTGATTTTCAGTTAGTGGAGGATTTACCTCACTTTACATTCACTTTTATCAGCACTGGCATCTTTGTTTTGTTGTTTATGATATAGGCTCAGCCTTGCTGTTTAGAGCCAGCCCTATTTTGTTTTTCACATTGCACTTAGTGACCATTTCCCTAACAGTTCAATTTTTAGCTGGGGGGAAAATTGTGGCCAACAACCTAATGTAATAGAAAACCTGTACAGGCACGGTATCTCTTTGAACAGAACTAATGGGTACTCAATAAAGTGGAGTAAGGTGGATCCCATAGGGTTTGTCCAAAGTCTGGCAGCGGAGTATTTAACAGACTTTATGATTTGTCTTGGGGAAAACATAAATCCCCAAGAGGTTACCGCAGCATTTCAAAACATCACCCTTCAGATCAGTAGTATGTTAACAGGGACCATTCGGGGAGGGGGAAACCCTAAGGTCGCGGGATGGTTTAATTCCGACTGCAGTAAGGCACACTCCCATCTATAGAACATTTTAAAGAGTGTTCCCAGAAATCCCATAGATATCAAGTCTGCAAGAGCAATTTATAAATCAGCTCTGCAGAAACGAAAAAAGGAATTAAAAGAGATAGCTTGGGGGGCCTTGCTTAAGGTGTGCTCCCTAAGGGATAAAACTTCCTGCCCCAGGCAGCAGAGTCTCTGATTCGAACTCTGGTTGCAGACAGCCTTTAATAATAAAAAAAAAAACTCAGGTATGATGTCTGAAAGGTCCGCGGGCCGCCAGGGAAGGCTTGCCGGGCCGCCACTGGCCCGCGGGCCGTACTATGAGTACCCCTGCTCTAGAGTCTGTCTCCCAATCTTTTTTCCCATTAGATATAGTCTTTTCTTTAGCAGAGGTGGAATTGGCTGTTACTGAAAGCTCAAACGGTAAAGCTCCAGGCCCAGATGGCATCCTATCGATATTTATGAGGCAAATATTCCTCTCTGGGCACCGCTCCTGACCAATGTGTTGAACAGTTACAAGATAAGCAGATTTCCTTCCACCTGGCAGGATGCGATTGTAGTGCCCATTTTTAAAAAGGGGGATCTAAACGATCCAAAATGTTACCGCCCTATCTCCTTTCTCGACTCTCTAATGAAAGTAGTAGGTCGAGTTATTTTAAACAGATTACAGTTATGGGCCAATGATGAGAGTATTTTATCTAAATTTCAATATGGTTTTAAGTCTGGTCTGGGTACCATCTACCAAGAACATAACTTGACGATGTTGATAGAAAAATATAAGACGGCCAAAAAAGGAAATCTATTCATAACATTCGTTGATCTCAGTTCAGCATTTGACTGTCTGAGCCACGACATTTTATGGGATACCTTAGAAACTTTGGGAGTTGATGTAAATATTCGAAATTTTCTTAAGGAATTATATAGAGGGGCAGGGGCAAAGGTGCGCCACGGTAAGAAAGGTGAATGTACGAAAAAAAAATTAACAATGAAGGGTGTACGCCGGGGTTGTATACTTGCTCCCTTTCTTTTTAATCTTTACATCAACAGTGTAGCGGACCATTTAACAAAATTGGCTGTGGATTTCCCCCAAATTAATGGTGCCGCAGTTCCCATTCTGCTTTACGCAGATGATGCGGCCATTATGGCAAGAACCCAATTAGGCCTCCAGAAGGCTTTAATTGTTTTTTCAGAATACATGGGATCAAGGGGCCTGAAAATTAATATTGGGAAAACCCTTACTATGTGCTGCACTTCAAAAAATAAGGTTGCTTGTAATAGCTTTTTAAATCAGTCAAAGATAGAAAGCACTAGCACGTTTTCTTATCTGGGGGTCGTTTTTAATAAAAAAGGGACATGGATCACAGCTAAAGCTACTAGGTGCCTAGCTTTTTCACGTGCTATCGGGGCACTTATACAGTTTGCCAACAAACTGGGAGGTAGACCGACTCGCATTTTGCTCGATATTTACAGAGCTAAATGCATGTCGACTGCTACCTATGGAGCTGGTATCTGGGGTATCGTAGATTGCCAGGAAATTCAAATGAAGGAAAACAGTTTCCTCAGATATTTGTCAGCTGTTCCGAGATCTACCTCAATTTACGTCTGTCATATGGAATTGGCCACAGCTTATATATCTGACATAATTAGGATTAGCCCTGTGTTGCTTTGGCATAAAATCTGGACTTCTGCCGAAACTGATTTTAACAAGGCGATTGTCGCAGACTGTTTGCGATATGAAGGGTCCAAAATCATTAAATGGCTCTCCTATGTTAAGGTATTCTTAACAAATATAGGGCATCAGGAATTTTTTAATACACCTGCATCCCTCTTCTCCATATCGAGAAAAATGTTAAAAGATAAATGTTCTGTCTATTTGGTTGACCAACGTTGGTCCACAGAGGGGAAGAAGACCTCAGTCCTGCACCATCATTCACTAATGCAGGATCCTGGCTGGCAGCTTTATCTGTCCCCTGAATTGCCCAGCTATGACTGAATGCTTTTGACACGGTTGAGAATGGGTAGTTATTTTAGATTGGTTACCTTCCCATCCACTAATGATTGGTCCAAAAACCTAAATCTTTCTGTACAGTCTACAATTCACTGTGTTCTTTTTTGTAAATTTTTTGGATGGGGAAGAAAAAGATATTTAATTCCACTGTTAAAGCTCTGGGGATTGAGACAGTGTAGACCAGCGCTTTTCAAAATTCTTCTGTTACAGGACGAAATGACCATAAGTGCTGTATCTAAACTCTTAAAATGTATTATAAGATGCAGATCTTCTATGGTCTGAATGATTTCTGCACTATACCTCCGCACTTTAACCGTAATTGAACCGTATCTCATTGAGAGAAATGAATCTGGACAGAGAAAGCTTTATTTTTGCACTTGTTTAAGGTCCTTATATATCTTATGATATTTGTTTGTATTTTTCCCAAATATAACAATTTTTGTACTGCATTGTAATTGAATATTAAACTTGTATGTTTTTATGCTGTGCTTTTATGATCCTTTTTTGGCATCGAATAAAGCTATCTTTGACTTTGAATAAATATGACATTTTTAAACACTGACAGCAAAAATATTTTGAATCAATTTAAAATATGAAAATAAAATATATGTCAATATATATATAGATAAATGCATTTATATATGTATATATATATATATATCTATATCTATATATATATTTCTATATATCTATATATTATTAGCTACTGGCGGTCGTCAGTAGGTAGTTATAGCTAGAACCTAGTTACCATAGTAAAATCGCATCATTCTATTCCCAATAACTTTGACGCCGATTGACGTATCTTCGCAAAACTTTCAAAAGTAATTCTTTGTTGATGTCAGATCCTCTGTTAAAAGTTTAGGGGTGATTCTTCAAGGGTGGACCTAGATGAAAGGGGGTAACAAAACGTGTTTTCTCCATGTTAATTTCAATAGGAAACTTTAGACAAGGCTACAGGTCAAACGGGTGAACGGAATAAGCCCAAATTAGGCAGGGAGAAATAGGGGTCTTGGTCTAGAAACCAAGTTTTTGTTTATTGGGTTTAAATCCGTTCAGTAGTTTTTGAGAAATATCTAAATTTACAGATATCGATATTTGGGAATTCTGCCATCTGATTGGCTGAGGCGTTACGAGCTTGCTGCTGATTGGCTGCAAGCGGTGCAAGCTGTTGCAACTAGGTAGTATTGGCCCCTTGTGATTCTGTTGAAGCGAGTAAGGGGGAAAAGAGCAGAAAAAAGTGGGAAAGAGGAGGGTAGGTGCGCTGTGAGGTCTGGGGGGTGGTTAGGATGTGCTGTTGAGGGAGTGTGAAGGGAAGTATTTACCCCTACCGGTGTGAAAGTGCTGTTTTGCCCTCTGTGAGATCGTGCTGAGGTGAGGTGCTGGTACACTCCTGGATGAAAGCGTGCATGTAAACCGTGAGCTGAGTGCTGTAAACTGATGTGCTCTGGGCGCTGTAGCATACTGGCCGAAGCAAAGTATTTACCCTTACCGGTGTGGAACTGCTGTTTTGCCTAGAGTGAGATGGTGTTGAGGTGAGCTAACGGTAAAGTCAGGGTTGAAAGCGTGTGCTTAAACTGGGAGCTGAGTGCTGTAAACTGATGTGCTGTGGACGCTGTATCATACTGGCCTAAGTGAAGTATTTAGTCCTACCAGTGTGAAAGTGCTGTTTTGCCCACTGTGAGATGGTGGTTAGGTGAGGTGTTTGTACACCGGGGGATGAAAGCGTATACCTAAACTGTGAGCTGAGCGGTGTGTAGCATGGTGGCCGACGCAAAGTATTTACTACTACCGGTGTGAAAGTGCTGCTTTTCCCACTGTGAGATGGTGGTGAGGTGAGGTGCTGGTACACCTGGGGATGAAAGCGTATGCCTAAACTGTGAGCTGAGGGGTCTGTAGCATACTGGCAGAATAAAAGTATTTACCCTTATAGCTGTGAAAGTGCTGTTTTGTCTAGAGTGAGATGGTGCGGAGGTGAGGTACCGCTAAACTCGGAGATGAAACCGTGCACCTAAACTGTGAGCTGAGTGCTGTAAACTGATGTGCTCTGGGTGGTGTAGCATACTGGCTGTGCAGGTGGTGTTATTATGCATTTAGAGTATAGCGGGAGTGGGAAGCGAAGTACTCACTGGTACCAGTCTGAAGACTTGGGATGAAACTGTGAGTGTAAGTCATGAGTTCATTGCTGTAAAGTGATGTGCTGTGGGTGCTGTAGGATACTGGCTGCTGTAGAAAACCTATGTAAGTAGTGTTAGTGTGCGTTTATACCATACAGGGAGTGGAAAGCGAACTGCTCACCCCTACCGGTCTGCAGACTTGAATGAAGTGTGTTTGGAAGCAGGAATAAAGAAATAATCATGAAGAATATAATGCAGAATGTTGCAATGCCACAGAAGAGACGTAAGGGGCAATAATGAAGATAGAGTTCAAATGTCTGAGTATACGTAGAAGCTAGTAGGATTGAAGTGTATTATAAAAAATGTAAAGGAAAAAGTAAAAAAAGATGGCAAAAAATCCATTCAAGAGTAACATGAGTTTCTTACAAGTCTTGGAGATTCCATTCCAGAAGATCTTCAGCGGCTTGAGATGCGTAATGTTCCAAGAGGCTATTGTTACCATCGTCTGAAAAAAGCGAAGCAATCCAATTCATAACCTTGAAGGGACAGTAATGATCCTCGAATGTTGGAGTGGCAATTTTAATTGGCAGGCAATCTGCGATGTTGTGAAAGGTCGCACGTTGCAGGAGATCTTTGGTGGCTGCACATATATCCCATTCTGATGCGACTTCCATTGCCAGAACAATCACGTTCATGGTTTTCAAGATAATGCATTACCTGCTGGATATCGAGAGCAATTGTTGGGATGTTGGCAAGGCATACTTTCATTCACCAGTCAAATGGGCAACTTTTGCAATCAAACGATGGTTGTACTCATATTGCATAAGTGTAGATAAACGTTATGTTGTAGCTAGCTCAGAAAATAGATAGAAGCAGGTAGCCGAAATGTTTTTCTGTTTTTTTACAGTATTGATGCAGCTTGGCGTAGAGGCGTATTCCATCATAGTTGCTACCAAAGAGAACGTAGCCATTTCTAGAAGTAGAATTAGTAGTAGGATGGCCGCAAAGAGAGCGAGAATTATGGGCACTGTTCCTGTTATTCCAGAGATGATCAAATGAATGTAGTCTGGTATTAAAAGAAGAACAGTTTCAAAGAGTGTTAGAAGGCTGTAGGAGGCCGTGTTAAAAAAGTGTGCAAGTCCTTGAGTGTGACATGTGTTGAAAATTGTGTAACAATTTGGGGAGGGGGAAACCCTAAGGTCGAGGGATGGTTTAATTCCGACTGCAGTAAGGCACACTCCCATCTATAGAACATTTTAAAGAGTGTTCCCAGAAATCCCACAGATATCAAGTCTGCAAGAGCAATTTATAAATCAGCTCTGCAGAAACGAAAAAAGGAAATAAAAGAGATAGCTTGGGGGGCCTTGCTTAAGGCGTGCTCCCTAAGGGATAAAAGTTCCTTTTGGAGTGCGGTAAATGCCCCCTTTTTCGCAGAAAGGAAATGTGATATCATGGAGATTGCCATTGAAGAGACTGTCTGGGTCAATCATTTTGCCGAGCTGTACAAGAAAGATGACTTGATCAACCTGGGTAGCTCTGGTACTGATCAGCTCATTACTCTAGAGTCTGTCTCCCAATCTTTTTTCTCATTAGATATAGTCTTTTCTTTAGCAGAGGTGGAATTCGCTGTTACCGAAAGCTCAAACGGTAAAGCTCCAGGCCCAGATGGCATCCCTATCGATATTTATGAGGCAAATATTGCTCTCTGGGCACCGCTCCTGACCAATGTATTGAACAGTTACAAGATAAGCAGATTTCCTTCCACCTGGCAGGATGCGATTGTAGTGCCCATTTTTAAAAAGGGGGATCTAAACGATCCAAAATGTTACCGCCCTATCTCCTTTCTCGACTCTCTAATGAAAGTAGTAGGTCGAGTTATTTTAAACAGATTACAGTTATGGGCCAATGATGAGAGTATTTCATCTAAATTTCAATATGGTTTTAAGTCTGGTCTGGGTACCATCTACCAAGGACATAACTTGACGATGTTGATAGAAAAATATAAGACGGCCAAAAAAGGAAATCTATTCATAACATTCGTTGATCTCAGTTCAGCATTTGACTGTCTGAGCCACGACATTTTATGGGATACCTTAGAAACTTTGGGAGTTGATGTAAATATTCGAAATTTTCTTAAGGAATTATATAGAGGGGCAGGGGCAAAGGTGCGCCACGGTAAGAAATGTGAATGTACGAAAAAAAAATTAACAATGAAGGGTGTACGCCGGGGTTGTATACTTGCTCCCTTTCTTTTTAATCTTTACATCAACAGTGTAGCGGACCATTTAACAAAATTGGCTGTGGATTTCCCCCAAATTAATGGTGCCGCAGTTCCCATACTGCTTTACGCAGATGATGTGGCCATTATGGCAAGAACCCAATTAGGCCTCCAGAAGGCTTTAATTGGTTTTTCAGAATACATGGGATCTAGGGGCCTGAAAATTAATATTGGGAAAACCCTTACTATGTGCTGCACTTCAAAAAATAAGGTTGCTTGTAATAGCTTTTTAAATCAGTCAAAGATAGAAAGCACTAGCACTTTTTCTTATCTGGGGGTCGTTTTTAATAAAAAAGGGACATGGATCACAGCTAAAGCTACTAGGTGCCTAGCTTTTTCACGTGCTATCGGGGCACTTATACAGTTTGCCAACAAACTGGGAGGTAGACCGACTCGCATTTTGCTCGATATTTACAGAGCTAAATGCATGTCGACTGCTACCTATGGAGCTGGTATCTGGGGTATCGTAGATTGCCAGGAAATTCAAATGAAGGAAAACAGTTTCCTCAGATATTTGTTAGCTGTTCCGAGATCTACCTCAACTTACGTCTGTCATATGGAATTGGCCACAGCTTATATATCTGACATAATTAGGGTTAGCCCTGTGTTGCTTTGGCATAAAATCTGGACTTCTGCCGAAACTGATTTTAACAAGGCGATTGTCGCAGACTGTTTGCGATATGAAGGGTCCAAAAACATTCAATGGCTCTCCTATGTTAAGGTATTCCTAACAAATATAGGGCATCAGGAATTTTTTAATACACCTGCATCCCTCTTCTCCATATCGAGAAAAATGTTAAAAGATAAATGTTCTGTCTATTTGGTTGACCAACGTTGGTCCACGGAGGGGAAGAAGACCTCAGTCCTGCACCATCATTCACTAATGCAGGATCCTGGCTGGCAGCTTTATCTGTCCCCTGAATTGCCCAGCTATGACTGAATGCTTTTGACACGGTTGAGAATGGGTAGTTATTTTAGATTGGTTACCTTCCCTCCACTAATGATTGGTCCAAAAACCTAAATCTTTCTGTACAGTCTACAATTCACTGTGTTCTTTTTTGTAATTTTTTGGATGGGGAAGAAAAAGATATTTATTTCCACTGTTAAAGCTCTGGGGATTGAGACAGTGTAGACCAGCGCTTTTCAAAATTCTTCTGTTACAGGACGAAATGACCATAAGTGCTGTATCTAAACTCTTAAAATGTATTATAAGATGCAGATCTTCTATGGTCTGAATGATTTCTGCACTATACCTCCGCACTTTAACCGTAATTGAACCGTATCTCATTGAGAGAAATGAATCTGGACAGAGAAAGCTTTATTTTTGCACTTGTTTAAGGTCCTTATATATCTTATGATATTTGTTTGTATTTTTCTCAAATATAACCATTTTTGTACTGCATTGTAATTGAATTTTAAACTTGTATGTTTTTTATGCTGTGCTGTTATGATCCTTTTTTGGCATCGAATAAAGCTATCTTTGACTTTGAATAAATATGACATTTTTAAACACTGACAGCAAAAATATTTTGAATCAATTTAAAATATGAAAATAAAATATATGTCAATATATATATAGATAAATGCATTTATATGTGTATATATATATATATCTATATCT